>NC_089842.1:10341440-10521440 GCF_035609145.1 Eleutherodactylus coqui | reverse complement strand
ATGTGGAGATGAGCAAGCGTACTCACTAAGGCAAACTACTCGAGCGAGTAGTGCCTTATGTGAGTACCTGCCCGCTCGTCTCTAAAGATTCAGGTGCCAGGAGGGGAAGAGTGGTGAGTTGCGGGAGTGAGCAGGGAGGAGCGGGGGGGGGGGGGGGGAGAGATGGAGGGAGAGATCTCCCCTCCGCTCCTCCCCGCTCTCCCCCGCCGGCATCCGAATCTTTAGAGACGAGCGGGCAGGTACTCGCATAAGGCACTACTCACTCGAGTAGTTTGCCTTAGCGAGTACGGTCGCTCATCTCTAGTAGGATGTGAAGAAGGAGGTTGTAGCACACAAACGCAAGAATATTAGTGACCTGGAGGCCGATGTCCATGAGTAAATAGCTAAGATTCCTCACAAACACTGTCAAAAGCTGCTATTTGACTATGATCACATCTGCAGTGGGTGATAACAGCAGAAGGGGCTCTACAAGTACTAGAGACGCTTGTCATGGTGGCGAGGGGTAATTCTGAAACTGCAGTAGACATTATAAATGGCATTTTGTTGAATTTGTTCTTTAATGAAAGTCCAGAAAATTATGTGAAACGGTTCAAAAGTGAGTTAAAAACAAAAATACTATGAAATTCTGAAAATGCTTCAAATTATACTTCTAGGTTATATCAGAACTTCTTTTTTTTTTTAAAGGAACGTTTATTGGGCATGTCATACATCACAATACAGAACAACGGGAGAGTCATCATGAATACTTCACAAAATTAATATATTACAGTTTTCTCACTCCCTTCAGAGTTTACAATGCCCCCTTTTTTCTTCTCTTTTTTTCTTTATTTTAAACAACTTTGGCCGTTATATCAAAGGAGAGCCGGACTCCCAACCTGGGGAATCGTAACAAATAGAACAAACAGCTATAAACTAAACCCACAGCTCCAGTACTAATATTGTCCATGTGAGTCACAACAACCAATAGAGAAAAGGTCTTCAGTTTTCCTAGAAAAGAGAAGTTAGTCAGATACGCCCAACGCAGTATTGGGGCAGTCAACCCACCGACCCCATATTTTGGTGAACTTGGCAGGGCATCCCCTAGCCATATATGTCAATTTATATAGAGGGACCCCTTAGTAACATGCATCTTAAACTTTGGTGTGAGCTCACCACTTTGCGCTCGAGTCCCACCACTGGGTTATATTCGGCAGACGACAGCCACCACTCCACACATACCAATTGACTAGCCAGGTAGTAACAGCAGAAATGGGGAAGGGCCAACCCCCTTCCATTTGTGGGCAGGCAGAGAGTTTCCAACTTGATTCTTGGGGTGGAGCCCCCCCCATAATATGCCAAGGAGTATTTTACAGAGAACTGTGAAGAATCTTTTAGGGATCAGGATAGGGGCGTTCTGAAATATATACAAAATTTGGGGTAATAATTTCATTTTAATTAGGTTTATATGACCAACTAGGGTCAATGGGAGTGAAGCCCATCGCGTTTCCATGTCTCTTGCCCAATCCAAAAGTGGAGCAAGATTATCTGTGTAAAAATGGTCAGTAGATCTCCACACCACTATTCCCAAATAGGTGACGCTATCTGTCCAGGGGGGCAGTAAGGGCTAGTGATGCCACAGGGGCATTGACTGCCAACAGCCCAGTTTTATCCCAGTTAACCCTTACTCCGGAGTACTCTCCGTAAATGTTGAAAATTGAGAGCACTGAGGCTAAAGAGGATTCTTGGTTTTGCAGAAACAGAAGATTATCATCCACATCCACGTACAATGCTACCCGCTCTTCATGAGTTCTCAGTTGGAACTCCGTGACTGCCGCTGATGCTCTAATCTGTATTGCAAGCGTCTCAATCGCGTTAGCGAAGAGGGCTGGAGACTATATCAAAACTACTTAAGAAGACAAGAGAAAGCCATTAGGCTTAAAAGAATGGGATGGCCTGCACAGTCTCCAGATTTAAACCCCACTGAGCTTCTTTGGGATGAACTGGACAGACGGGTGAAAGCAAAGCAACTTACAAGGGCAGCACATTTGTGGGAACTTCTGCAACAATGTTGGGAAGAAATGTCTGCACAATATCTGAATGCAGCTGTAGAAAGAATGCCTCGAATGTGTAAAGCTGTTATATCAGGTAGAAGGGGCGACTGGGAAGAGGAAAACATTTTGATTTAATTTGGTGAAACAAAGTTCATCCATTATTTTTATTCATCTTAAGGCCTTAGTCAGACGGGCGTTTTTAGCCGCGATTTGCGCATGCGCATGCGTCCGGCGATTTTATAGAACCATTGCTTTGCAATGGTATCGGACACATGAGCGCTTTTTATGCGCTCGTGCGATAAATTATAGAACAGAAATCGCAGATCGCACCTATCTGCGATTCCTGTTCTCTTCTCTATATGCGCTCAATGGGGCCGGCGGCAGCAGCGCCGACCCCAATGAGAACATATAGAAGACAAATCATTCTTCTCTGCCACAGCTGTAACAGCTGTGGCAGAGAAGAACGATGTTTGCCCATTGAATTAAATGGAGCCAGCAATACAGCCGCTCCATTGAAAGCACTGGGCTGCCGGCGTGCGCGGGGTGAATTGTCGGGAAGGGGTTAAATATATAAGCCCTTCCCTGCAATTCATCCTAAAATGTGTTAAAATAAAAAAAAATTGTATACTCACCTTTCCGCTGCAGCCGGAGTCCAGCCGCGGCCGCTGTCAGTTCTCCTGAACTGCTTCTCGGCACTATTCAGCCGGCGGGGCTTTAAAATCCCCGCCTGCTGAATGGTCTGCCTCTGATTGGTCACAGCCCTGACCAATCAGAGGCAGGTTTCACTCACACACCCATTCATGAATTCATGAATGGGTGAGTGACTGCTGCCTCTCAGCGCTGAGCCAATCAGGTGGCAGGTCTGACTCACACCCCTTTCACACCCACTGCAGGACGGCCGCGCGGAGCTCCGGCTGTGGGGAGAAGGTGAGTATACAATTTTTTTTTATTTTAACACATTTTAGGATGAATTGCAGGGAAGGGCTTATATATTTAAGCCCTTACCGACAATTCATCCCGGGCTCGCCCGCAGCGCATTGCTTTAAATGGAGGCGGCTCTATTGCCGTCTCCATTGAATGCAATGCACTGGACAGCTCCGGCCTGTTTCTAATGAAACGCGGCTAGGAGCAGATTTTCGGGCGATTTGCGGGCGACTTCCGTCATGCGATCCGCAAATCGCGCAAAAAAACGCCCGTCTGACTAAGGCCTAACAGTTATTTTTTATTCCAGGCTTTAATTTTAAAGCATATTGGAGACATTAAACCGCGTAAATATCAAAAAACCTTTTAACAGTAGTGTGCATTTATGTATATATATATATTATATACACTTGTATATAAAACATCATCTATATATAAATAAAGCTGAAAGCCCTCACTGACTCACTCACTCACTGACTGACTGACTCGCCAAAAGTTCTCCAACTTCCCGATATCGTAGAAACATGAAATTTGGCACGAGCATAGGTTATCTCCAAAATAGGAAAAGTAATTGGGTCCCAACTCGATTATTCAATTCTAGCGCAAAAGAATTGGCGTCGAAATTTTACGTGCAGAATGTAATTTTTTCACTTTCCGGTGTCATAAAAACGGGAAATTTGGCACGAGCATTGATTATGTCATAAATAGGAAAAGCTAATGGGTCCTAACTCGATTATTCAATTCTATGCGCAAAAGAATTAGCGTCCAAATTTTAGGTGCGGAATGTAATTTTCTCACTTTCCGGTGTCATAGAAACGGGAAATTTGGCACGAGCATTGATTATGTCATAAATAGGAAAAGCTAATGGGTCCCAACTCCATTATTCAATTCTATGCGCAAAAGAATTAGCGTCCAAATTTTACGTGCGGAATGTAATTTTCTCACTTTCCGGTGTCATAGAAACGGGAAATTTGGCACGAACATTGATTGTGTCATAAATAGGAAAAGCTAATGGGTCCCAACTCCATTATTCAATTTTATGCGCAAAAGAATTAGCGTCCAAATTTTACGTACATAATCTAAATCTCTCACTTCCCAATGTCATAGAAACATGAAATTTGGCACAAGCATTGATTGTGTAATAAATATGAAAAGTTAATGGGTCCCAACTCGATTATTCAATTCTATGTGCAAAAGAATTAGTGTCCAAATTTTACGTATGTAATCTAATTCTCTCACTTCCTGATGTCATTTTATATGAAGGAAACGTTGCATGGTTACCTCCACGTGGTGTTTCCTGGGTAACGCAGAGAACTATGCAAAATGGTGAACATATCTTTTTCCTCAGTATCTCTAAAGTAACCACGACTTCAGAAGATTTTCCGTGTGAACACCAGATAAACACCAGTACCAAATTAACTCGGGCGAAGCTGGGTATATCAGCTAGTCTATATATATAAAGCTGAAAGCCCTCACTGACTCACTCACTCACTGACTGACTGACTCGCCAAAAGTTCTCCAACTTCCCGATGTCGTAGAAACATGAAATTTGGCGCAAACATAGATTATCTCCAAAATAGGAAAAGAAATTGGGTCCCAACTCGATTATTCAATTCTAGTGCAAAAGAATTGGCGTCGAAATTTAACGTACATAATCTAAATCACTCACTTCCCAATGTCATAGAAACATGAAATTTGGCAGGAGCATTGATTATGTCATAAATAGAAAAAGTTAATAGGTCCCAACTCGATTGTTCAATTGTATGCGCAAAAGAATTGGCGTCAAAATTTTACGTACATAATCTAAATCTCTCACTTCCCAATGTCATAGAAACGTGAAATTTGGCAGGAGCATTGATTATGTCATAAAAAGGAAAAGCTAATGGGTCCCAACTCGATTATTCAATTCTATGCGCAAAAGAATTAGCGTCCAAATTTTAAATGCGGAATGTAATTTTCTCACTTTCCGGTGTCATAGAAACGGGAAATTTGGCACGAGCATTGATTATGTCATAAATAGGAAAAGCGAATGGGTCCCAACTCGATTATTCAATTCTAGCGCAAAAGAATTAGCGTCGAAATTTTACGTGCGGAACGTAATTTTCTCACTTTCCGGTGTCATAGAAACGGGAAATTTGGCACGAGCATTGGTTATGTCATAAGTAGGAAAAGCTAATGGGTCCCAACTCGATTATTCAATTCTAGCGCAAAAGAATTGGCGTCGAAATTTTACGTACATAATCTAAATCTGTCACTTCCCAATGCCTTAGAAAACTTAAAATTTGGCACGGGCATTGGATATGTCATAAATAGGGAAAGCTAATGGGTCCCAACTCCATTATTCAATTCTATGCGCAAAAGAATTAGCGTCCAAATTTTACGTACGGAATGTAATTTTTTCACTTTCCGGTGTCCTAAAAACGGGAAATTTGGCACGAGCATTGGTTATGTCATAAATAGGAAAAACTAATGGGTCCCAACTCGATTATTAAATTCTAGCGCAAAAGAATTGGCGTCGAAATTTTACGTGCGGAATGTAATTTTTTCACTTTCCGGTGTCATAGAAATGTAAAATTTGGCACGAGCATTGATTATGTCATAAATAGGAAAAGCTAATGGGTCGCAACTCGATTATTCAATTCTATGCGCAAAAGAATTAGCGTCCAAATTTTACGTGCGGAATGTAATTTTTTCACTTTCCGGTGTCATAGAAGCGGGAAATTTGGCACGAGCATTGATTATGTCATAAATAGGAAAAGCTAATGGGTCCCAACTTCATTATTTAATTCTATGCGCAAAAGAATTAGCGTCCAAATTTTACGTGCGGAATGTAATTTTTTCACTTTCCGGTGTCATAGAAACGGAAAATTTGGCACGAGCATTGATTATGTCATAAATAGGAAAAGCTAATGGGTCCCAACTCCATTATTCAATTTTATGCGCAAAAGAATTAGCGTCCAAATTTTACGTGCAGAATGTAATTTTTTCACTTTCCGGTGTCATAGAAACGTGAAATTTGGCACAAGCATTGATTATGTCATAAATAGGAAAAGTTCATAGGTCCCAACTCGATTATTAAATTCTAGCGCAAAAGAATTGGCGTCGAAATTTTACGTGCGGAATGTAATTTTTTCACTTTCCGGTGTCATAGAAACAGGAAATTTGGCACGAGCATTGATTATGTCATTAATAGGAAACGCTAATGGATCCCAACTCGATTATTCAATTCTATAGGTAAAAGAATTAGCGTCAAAATTTTACGTACGGAATGTATTTTTCTCACTTTCCAGTGTCATAGAAACGTGAAATTTGGCACGAGCATTGATTATGTCATAAATAGGAAAAGCTTTTCGGTACCAAATCCATTATTCAATTCTATGCGCAAAAGAATTAGCGTCTAAATTTTACGCACGGAATGTAATTTTCTCACATAGAAACTTAAAATTTGGCACGGGCATTGATTATGTCATAAATAGGAAAAGCTAATGGGTCCCAACTCCATTATTCAATTCTATGCGCAAAAGAATTAGCGTCCAAATTTTACGTACGGAATGTAATTTTCTCACTTTCCAGTGTCATAGAAACGTGAAATTTGGCACGAGCATTGGTTATGTCATAAATAGGAAAAACTAATGGGTCCCAACTCGATTGTTCAATTCTAAGCGCAAAAGAATTAGCGTCCACATTTTACGTATGGAATCTAATTCTCTCACTTCCTGATGTCATTTTATATAAAGGAAGCGTCGCATGGTTACCTCCCCGTGGTGTTTCCTGGGTAACACAGAGAACTATGCAAAATGGTGAACATATGTTTTTCCGGTATCTCTAAAGTAACCACGACTTCATAAGATTTCCGTGTGAACACCAGATAAACACCAGTACCAAATTAACTCGGGCGAAGCCGGGTATATCAGCTAGTTATATATATATATATGAAATGATAATGATATTCTTCATCAACAGAACCCCAGTCCATACAGTATGCCCTTTGGGAACAAATCGATTTCCTCACCCCTTCCGTACCCTCACTATTAGCTAGAGCTATAGAGCTGACAGCTGCTCGGAGTTCATCCTAATGGCTGTTTTGTGATACTGCATTTCCCAAGCGGTCAGTTCCGGCAACACAACTCCTTTACATTACATAGCATACATAATGTGATACACAACACTAACGCCATACAACACCATGTTGTTATTCCATAGTCTTGGAGATCGTCGCTATACGGCGCCATTCCGATAGAGTTTACATCTTCATACGTAACCATAGTGCGCCGTATTAAGTCTCAACACTTCATATTGACGAGTGATGTGTAAGAGCGCTGGCGGTGAAACTCCGTTCATGTATAATTTAGAGGCCGATTGGGGTTATTGTTCTAAAAAGAGCGTATAGAATAGCAGCAATGCGACATGCGGTTTTACTCACGGTCTTCGTCCACGGGTCTGTGCTGCACAGTAAGCTCCACACAACCCTTATTAGCCGATCACACTGAAGTCCTTATTCTAATAAGCGTGTCATAGTGTCAAGTTCCCTTTAAGCCAATATTGGAGCTCGGAGTTCTATACAAATCCGTTACTTAACTAATTAGCCAGCCTGTCTCTCAAACCTGGCTGAAACAACCATGTGGACATGTTCTCGGTATGCGTAGATAGCTGCAACTCTATTTTTAACCTTGCGCCATCTGCATTTAAAATTAAGAAATCAGCGTGACTTGACTAGAATTGCGCAATAATATTGATTTTGCATAATTCTGTTCTCAAAAGCCAGAAAATGAAAATATTGTATATGGTGAAGAAGTGATTGAAAACTCTACATATATAAAAGGGTTTTCTGGGACTTCAATACTGATTGCCTATCTTTAGGATAGGTTATCAATATCTGATCAATGAAAGTCTGCCATTGATCAGCTGTTTATTGAGACCATGGCCTTTGAGTGAGCTCCACAGTCTCTTCACTGTATAACAGGCACAGTGCTGTACATGTCATAGTGGCTGTGCCTGGTATTGCAGCTCCACCCATTTACCTAAATGGGACTGAACTGCTCTCAGGCCATATGATGAATGAAAGTGATGCCACTGGCCTAAGAAGAAGCTGCGACGCTCACCCATGCCCTGTAGTCTCTTTAAAGAGCTGATTGGTGGGGGTCTTGAGCGGTGGACCTCCACATTCAGATATTGATGACCTATCCAAAGTGTAAGTCATCAATATTGGAGTCTTGGAAACTCCCTGACATTTTCTATTAGAGCTACGTTGATTTACGGTGTTGAGAGTAAGGATGTCCGTTTCTTCCAAAAACAGCATCACACCTGTCAACAGGTTATTTCCTGTAGTACGTTTTAACCTCATTCACTTCAATGACACTGAGCTGTAATGCCAGACATAACCAATGAACAGATGTGGCGCTAAATTTGGAAGAAAGCAGACAGGCTTCTCTAAACCTGGACAGCCCCTTATAAAGCAATCCTCCAGTTCCAGGTAAAAATTCTGTACAGAGACCGGAAGGGGGAGGTAGATTACCTGATATTCATCCTCTGTGCCATTGTCCTTTGGAACCCCCTTTTCCTGGGCACCATTTTTGGTCTTCCAAGATCACCACCACAACTTTCTGCCTACATAGTGCAAACTGCATTACATAGTTTGGAAACTACTGTATTTGGTAATGGCAATGTATAGGACAAAAGGGAATTTTGAAGGTTGGAGAACAGTAATGCTGATATCAACCTTGATTAAAAATCCAAAAAGGGTCCGAGTGTAATGGGGCTCCAAGTCTAAGAGCAGAAAATGCTAAAGTAGTTAATGTTACTGACAATTTGTTGAAGGTATTTAGTGAATATTATAGAATTATACAGTATATGGGTTAATTCTGATACTTTACAACCAAGCAACTATTCAGAAGACATTCCCAGCTTACTTAGAAGAAGTCGAGCTCCTCAATTCCCCATTTACAGAGGAAGAAACTGGTGGGCTCCTTAGCCTCCAAGCAGACCTCCATGTCCTCAGGGTTAGACTGTTTAGCAGGTCATTAAATATATGAACAGCAGTGAGATCTGCTCCTTGTAAACCTTCTGAAATTATTAATGCTTCATAAGAAAGCAGGCAAGAAAAAATGAAAATTCTAGTAGTTTGGTGCAACCTGTCAGCCATGGCTTATATCGAAATGAGCCATGCCATGAATTCGGAAAAGAGAATAGCTTTATGTGTAACCAGCAAGCAATGCCTTTCGAGGTTTGAAACCTCTTCAAATTGATGAAGATATCTAATATTGAATCAGTTTCCCATATTCCCAAGGCATAGGAAGATTGTGTCCATTGGTGGCAAGTAGTACCAAAACATGGCCGCCAGGACATAAGAAACAGCTGCTCATATTTGATTCAATTCAATCTTTGCCTAACTGATGAAGAGGTCTTAAGCCTTGAAACGTGTTACTTGTTGGTTGTGAATAAAGCTATTCTCTTTTCAGTATTCATGGCATCTCATATTTCCATACAACCCTTGGCTGATAGGCTGCCCCAAAGTCCTAGCGCTTTCATTTTTTTCTTGCTCTATATCTTGATGCTAACACAACTTCTGGTCCACTAGCAGTATTAGGCCAGCAACACCTACAATTGCATCCTCCATCGAAGCCACTGCACAGCCAAGTTTTGTTCTTGACTTCAGGTCTCGTGCCTTAGCTAATATAATTTTAATATTGGAAGATGGTCTAGTCCTGGACTCCTATTGTCCAACATCAATATTAAATGTTGATATAAAAATATTAGCAAAAATTCCAGCTAATGGTTTGTAGAAGGTGAGACCTCTCTAGGTCATTCAGATCAGTATGGATTCATGCCCAGTAATTCATGTAGCAAAAACGTATTTTGTCCTGTAGTTGGCGGAGGAAGATGAAGGAGGCCACTCAATACTGTCCTTGGACACTAACAGAGCCATTAACAGTCAAATAACTCATCAATGGGAGATAATGAAACCTCTTGAGGTCATCGCTTGGACAAGATAATAATTTTAGGGCAGTGATGGCAAACAAAAGAACTTCAGACTCCTTTACCCCACCAAGGGCTATGAGACAAAGATGCCCGCTTCCACCATTGCCATCCGGATGAGTGGCTAAACTTTAACATATATATAATTAAGGAAAGATCATGATGTTCAAGCTATTAAAGTTTGAGAAAAAGTTTGTTTAAATTTTCCCCAGTAGGGAACGTATTGAATTTTTTAAGCATTTTATTGATGACGTGCTTTCATTTAGGACGTACCATCACCAAGTTTATAAAACTTTTTAGATTCAATGCATCAAACAGATTGGGGTTTCCATTTTACCTGTTTCACACAAGGATTCAGTATTGGATTTATAGGTTTATTCATTTTTATCGAAGAAGTCAAATTGGCAACAAAAACTTTCTTCCAAAAAGTTGACAGCAATAGTTTTCTAAACTTCAAGAGCGGCCTCAAGAGGTAATAGATGAGAAATGTGCCACTCAGTCAATTAAAAGGGACTTTGGAGAAATTGCACTTTTTACACAGAATTTTATAGGCAAAGTCAAATTCTGAAAAGAAGAAACCCACCAAAAGGTGCCCGAAAACTAGAGTTTAGAGTTCAGACTGGCGGGTAAAAAAAAATCATTAAAAATTAATATTTACAATTGAAACTCATGAGGAGCGAAGATACAAGTAACGAATATAGCTTTGATTTTAGAATTACCTTTAATTCTGGACACTGTCGTGATCCGGCACTATATGCATCTGAAAGATGGAAACGACCATACATATCAATCGGCAACTTGATGTTGTCCAACAGCAATGCCTTCATCACCTGTTTAAGGTCACTTACCATGATCAGGTTACCAATGAAGACATTTACTGCTGATCTGGTGCGCAACCACTCCATTCCTGAGTCACCGAAGGCCAACTCCGTATTGCAGGACACATTCTACACCTCCCTGAGACAAGATTGGCAAGGATCTCTAGAATCCAAAAAATGGGGATTGTCGGTGGAGAAGGCAAATGATCATCTGGTGACGTATCCTTATAGAGTACCTGGGTATTGTCATCCTTTCATGGCATGGTGCCCAAATTGCTTCCCTAATCACCAACAGTGGCATTCTTTTGTCCACTGATGCACCAAAAGGAGGACCTAAGTCTAAGTCAATTGCAGTGTAAGGAAAATTAAAGGAATTGTTCCTAAAGCCTATTGGCCAATTAGGGTGTATGATCATTATAGGATGTGCTCACTCGCTCACAACCCCGTCTATGATAGAAACGACAGGACATACTGTAAAAAAACCAGCCCTCACGCAATCAAATTGACAGAAAAACAAAAAAGTTATGGAAGTCAGAAGATGGCGGCAGAAAATAAATTGTTCTTTTTTTAAAAGTAGTACAGCAGAAAAAAACTAGAAAAACTTTGGTATCGTCGTAATTGCACTGACTCATGGAAAGCTGCCATGACATTTTTTACCACTCGGTGTACGCCGTAAAAAGGAGACCCCTCAAAAATGGCAGAATCGCGTTTTTCGCCCATTTCACAACTCGTCGCGCAAAAAGCAAGACCAAGATAGCCACAACGATGGATAAATTAGGAAGTTATGATTTTTTGAAAGAGGGAAGGGAAAAACCGAAAAAATGAAAAAAAAAATGCATTATTAAGCAACTAATATAACATTTTCTCACGAGGTGTATTTATGCCGCAAGATGCAGCCAAATCTATAGCAGAGGAATCCACACCAAACTGAGGCTTTATTAACACGAGGGTATATCGGCCATGCTTTCATGCCAGGCCGATATACGCTGCCCATCTGATGCATTGGTTTACAATGCATCAGTTCAGATGGGCGTATTCCCGTGGCGCAAAAGCTCCTGTCCAGCCAAGATAGCGTATACGAGCGCATTTCAGCCGGGCGCTTTTACGCCGGCCAGGAAAGATAGTTTGGTAACTATCTTCCTGGCCGGAATATGGCGTCGGCTCCATTGACTCCTATGGGAGCCAATGGGAGCTGCCAGAGAAGGAGGTGGGAGGGAGTTTAGCAGCATGTCTACTAAGCTCCCACCCTCTTCCCTCCTTCTCTCCGCCCCTTGCCGGCTGTTTGCAATGCTAAGTTCCTGCCCCGTTCCCTCCCACTGCAGGCAGCCAACAAGGTGTAAAGAGGGGGTGGAAGCTTAGCACACTAGCTCCCGCCCGCTTACCTTGCCAAGATCCCACGAGGAGATGGAAAAGGGGAGGCAGTTTAGCAGAGCTAAACTGTCTCCCCTGCCTGACCGCAATCTGGGCTCAGCGTATATGCGCCGGACCAGGGGCGTCTGAACGGGTGCAAAATCGGCAGATTTGTGCACCTGTTCATGCGATTTTCGGTTGCGCTATGGCCGTGACACAGCCGACCAAAAATAACTATGCTCATGTGAAAGAGTCCTCGGTCTAACTGCGAATGGTTTTAAGTAGAGATAAGCGAGCATACTCGGTAAGGCGATATACTCAAGAGGGCCGCGGGGGTCGGGGGTGGGGCGGTCAGCGAGGGGGAGCGGGGAGGAGAGTGAGAGAGATCCCTCTCTCTCTCCCTCCTGATCCCCTTTGCAACCCCCCGATCACCCCCACGGCCCCCCAGAATCTTCAGGGACGAGCCAGCAGGTACTCGAAAAAGGCAATGCTCTCTCGAGTATATCGCATTACCGAGTATGCTCGCTCATCTCTAGTTTTAAGCCATTTTCAATTCTGCATCAAAATCCACAGGTAGCCTGCAGATGTTGGTGCAGAATTAAGGCCCCCTGTCCACGGCTGTTACGGAATATCGCCAGCAATAGGGGGGGGGGTGCTGTCAGTTCTCTGACAGATAGGTTCACCGTGGAGAATCGCGGCTTCCTGTCATTTAGATCCCGTGAGCGGAGAATCGCTATGATTCTGCGCTCATGGACACCGCGGGTAACGCAGTGAACAATCGCCCATGGACAGGCAGCCTTACTGCGGTTTGCGGTGCGCTGTGCGGTCTATTCTGTCCTGTGTGAGAGGTCCCTCGCAGAGCAGTGCAGGGTAAATGATCTACCTAATTGGATGGACACGTGGTTTGCAGCATGTGCTTAGAGCGACTTATGGACATAATGTGATGTAAAGACATAATGGCATTCTCACAGCCGAGTGTCTGCGGGCGGACGGTCACCACAAGGGTTATTTTCCACAACTTTCACCACAAGTGTAATTTTTCGGAACTTGTCATCACTTCTAATGACTGCTTGAAAATGGTTTTCAGCTGCTCAGAAGGAAGGAGCTTATTGCATTACGAAATGACACATTTTAATCCTGTGATTGTGGATGGATTAAGGAAGGTGCTGAAAAGTGTCCTAATAATTTAGAGCTATGAGACTGAAGATATTCCCAAGGTAGGGGGTGTCTGTATATATACTGTATATGTGTTTACCCTAAGTAATACCATCTATACAGCGATCACTAATATCATGTGGCCTGAAGGCTCTCACACACGGACGTATGCGTATTCCGGTCCGTGAACGCACTATATATTCATGGACCGCTATACGCTGATTTCCTGCGTGTTTCTGCCCACCAGTTGTTTTTTTTTAGGGCTGTTTCAGACGACCGTATATCGGCCGGGTATTCATGCCGGCCGATATACGGCGTCTCTGTCTGCAGGGGGAAGAGGCTGGAAGAGCCGGGAGCAGTGCTCTGAGCTTCCGCCCCCTCTCTGCCTCCTCTCCACCCCCTCTCCACCCCTCTGCACTATTTTCAATGAGGGGAGGCTGGACGGGTGCAGAGCTAATTCCCAGGAACTTAGCCCCGCCCCGTCCCACCTCCTCTCATTGGAAATAGTGCAGAGGGGCGGAGAGGGGGTGGAGAGGAGGCAGAGAGGGGGCGGGAGCTCAGAGCACTGCTCCTGGCTCTTCCAGTCTCCTCCCCCTGCAGACAGAGACGTCGTATATCGGCCGGCATGAATACCCGGCCGATATACGGTCGTCTGAAACAGCCCTTAACGTGTATAAATACACAGCGTTTTTAGGCGCATAAAAAAAAAAACACACACACAAAACACCATTGATTTTGTGCATAAATACGCAGGCTTCCTGTGTACTTCCTGCAGTCTTGAGCATGCCCATTGATTTCAATGGGCTATTTCAGGGCATAATACACACCAAAAGTTGCATTAAAAATATGCAGCTGTGAATAACCCGTTGAAATCAATGGGCTCCGTCCACTGCATTTTAAGCTGTATTTTTACATTCGTGCGAAAGAGCCCTTACTCACAATTATAGACAAACACAATGTAACTAATAACACTCAGGCACCTGTACTGTTCATGTTTTATTTGGCACATTGAGTAATCATCCCCAGTGCAGACAGAAAAAGTAAGTGAACCTCTATGTTAATGACTTCAACAAGAGTTAATTGGAAAAAGGTGTTTTAATGAAGGAGAAGAGATTGGAAGTGTGTGTGTCACAGGGGCTTTGCCCTTTAAATAAAGACACACAAATCATGGTTACTGACAAATCTATTCTTTTCAAAAAAGATTGGTCAGTATGAACCTTACCTTGATGGAAGCAACTTTCAGAAGACGTGCTGCAGAGACGCATTATGCTAGCAAAGGATTTAAAAACTGAAGACCTGAGTGCATGTCAATCCACCGTTAGACAACTTGTCTACTAATGGAGAACATTCAGGGCTGCTCCGATCTCTCTAGTTGTGTCCTGTTATATCACTTCAAGGGCCTATGGACGATTCTGAAAGAGGTGAGAAAGAACCCAAGAGGAACAGCAGGGGACCTACAGAAGACGCTGCAGACTGCAGAAACCTCTGTTCATGTGTTCACTAGTAGAGAAACAGCAATCAAGAATGGTGATCATGAAAGGACATTTTTGTTATAAGTGTGATATTGGAACGTGCCGGCTGCAGTTCACTATGCAGCCATATGTGGAATATCAGCTATCACACTATGCAGTAAAATACCTGGTACCAAGCACTATGCATAGAAGCCACTGGAAGAATAACACTGTTCCACAAATATACACTGAATAGCCCCTTTATTAGAGCTCCTGGCCATATCACGATTGATGCTTCTTTGTATGAAAATGATCCCTGTGATCCCAGAGTGAAGCAGAAAATCACGTGACAAGTTTTCTGTGGATCAGTTTAGATGTGAATCCATATTTAATGGGAAAATCCAGCAATCTGAGCGACTTCCAATGAGGTCTGGTCATTGATGCTAGACTAGTCAGGATTTTACGGCTAACCGTGTAGGGTTTTTTTTGCGGTTAGCAGTGAGTATACCGAGAATGGCATGACAAAGTCAAAACATCCAGACAGACCGGTATTTCTTATATTTAGGGACTCTATTGAGACCGGGGTTGCCAATTTGGTTCCAATGTACAAAAAGGGGTCAAGAAGAGAGCCTGGTAACTACAGGCTGGTAAGTCCAACTTCAATCATTGGAAAAATATTCAAGGGGTTTCTGAGAGACGCCATCCTGGAATATCTTAAGGAGAACAACAGAATAATTCCTCACCAGCACGGATTCATGAAGGGTCAATCATGTCAAACCAACTTGATCAGCTTCTACGATGAAGTGAGCTCTAGGCTGGACCTAGGAGAGTCTATTGATCTTGTATATCTGGATATTTCTAAAGCATTTGACACCGTGCCACATAATAGGCTAATATACAAAATGAGACAGCTCGGATTGGGTGAAAACGTGTCTATCTGGGTAAAAAACTGTCTCGGAGGTAGAAAGCAGAGGGTGGTATTAAATGGAATGTACTCTGATTGGGCCATGGCGTGGCTTCATAGAATGCTTGCCCGATCGCAGTATGATGTAATGCTGTGGCAATTTTTTGAAAAGTGAACCAATATTGAGAAGCAGGTGGGAAAAAAGGGCACCCTTAAGGCTGCTATTACACGAGCGCCATTAACTCTTGTGCTAATTAATGGGCTGTACCAATTCTTGCCCAGCAATTGTCGGGTAACGCAGGCGCTAGCATCACCCTTATACAATCACTATGCGCAATTAAAATCCAGGAGTGTCTATTCAAATGCACAAGATTAGTTAGTTAAACATCAAGAAGTGCGTCCACCTCTTCGAGGGTGCTCTTACATGGCATAATGCAAGTGGAGGAACGCTGATTGCAGTTGGCGCCTCGACTCGCCAGTCATTGAACTGGGAAGTGCAGGTGCTGGCTGTAATCAGTGTAGCTCCGCCTGAGTTTTGCAGGGGAGAAACACACATGTAGAAGCACCCAAAGAGTGCTGTTATGAGTGTTAATGGTCGTGGTTTACCACTAAATGCCAGGCAGCATCAAGACTTGTAACTTGAAACTATAACAGATCCGACGAGTAGCATCTGCATCGCTGGGGCAGCAGCAGGACTCTTCATTACTAGAATCTCTCACTAGTGTTCTGTCTTGAACAGCATAACAGACAAAGGTGAGTATACAGTGGATCCGGAAAGTCTTCAGAACCTTTCACTTTTTTTACATTTTGTTATGTTGTGGCCTTGTGCAAATTTTAAAAAATTAAGTTTTTCCTCATCATATGGTCAGACAGCTCACAATGCATATCAGAGCCAAAACCAAGCCATGAGGTGAATAGAATGGCCTGCAAAGCTCAGAGACAGGATTGTGTGGAGGCGCAGATCCTATGAAGCTACAAAACATTTCTGCTGCACTGAAAGTTCCCAAGAGCCCAGCGGCCTCCATAATTCTTGCATTGAAGAGCAACCAGGACTCTTCCTAGAGCCACCGACCCACCAAACAAAGTCATCGGGGAAGAAGGACCTTGTAAGAGAGGTGACCAAGAACCCAATGGTCACTCTGGCCGAGCTCCAAAGATCCTGTGTACAGATGGAAGAAACTTCCAGAAAGTCAATTATCACTGCAGCCTCCACCAATCTGGGCTTTATGGCAGAGCGGACAGAGAGAATCCTCCTCAGTAAGAGACATGAAAGCCGCCCGGAGTTACCAAAAAGCATCTAAAGGACCCTCAGACTGCGAGAAACAAGATTCTCTACTCTAATGAAACCATGGTGGAATTTTCTGGTTTCAATTCTAAGTGTTCTTTCTGGAGGAAAACAGGCGCCGCTCATCACCTGCCCAATCCCTACAGTCAAGCCTGGCGGTGGAGCATCATGCTGGGGGAGGGGAGACCGGTCAGGGTGGATGGAGAGCTGAATAGAGCAAAGTACAGAGATAATGAAGACCTGATCCAGAGTGCAAGGACCTCAGACTGGGCAGAAGGGTCACCTTCTAACAAGACAATGACCCTAAGACCACAGCCAAGACAACACAGGAGTGGTTTAGGGACTACTCTATAAATGCCCTTGAGTGACCCAACCAGAGCCCTGAACCCAATCGAACATCACTGGAAAGACCTGAAAATGGCTGTGCACAGCTGGCCCCTATCCAACCTGACAGAGGGCAGAACATTCCCAACTCTAAGTGTGTAAACCTTGTAGCATTATAGTCAAGAAGACTGGAGGCTGGAATTGCTGCCAAAGGGGCTTCAACTGAGTACTGAGTACGGGGTGTGAATATTTATGTCAGTGCAGGTTTCTACCATTCTGTTGCCACTGTCATTATGGGGTCCTGAGTGCAGAATGATGGTGAAACGCAAGGGCCACAACATAACAGAATGTAAAAGAAATAAAAGGGTGGGAAGAGTTTCCGGCCCCCCTGTGAAACCATCTGCGGCTCTCTAACAAGCACATCCCCGGTAATGTATAAAGCAGTGCTATATCTTCTCTTTTTTCATAATTGTCTTTCATTTACACTAACCAATTATTGTTACAATCACGAGAATCATCCTTAAAATGAAAAACATGGATTTAAGTTACTAGAAGACAAAAACTTTTTTGAGTGCTAAAAAAAAAAAAGTCAGCAAACTAACCCAGGAGTGGAGCCCCGTGTGGCTGCAATGCATCAGGTGGTCTGCCATAAAATAATTATCCGATCTGGCTAGCTACAAAATATACCACCGCTTCTAGACTATACGGCAACACCATAAACTAGACGCTCAGGTCCTTACCAAAATTGCATAAGCTCCAATGATTCGGCATTTCGTAAAGTCTATAGTCCTACACAATCAGGCAAATGAGAACTTCTATCATCGTGTTTCTTACTTTCTCTAAAGCCTTTATCATTTCCTTACACTTAATACCTCCGACTATACAATAAACTTAGTAGACCACACAAACACATCACCATGAAGGGGTCCAAATAATTACAATTGGTGGGCCATGATCGTCTACCGTACTGAATAAATCCTAGTGATTGTGTCATTAGGATTTCTTATAGCCATGAACAACACCATGACAATTCAGGGAGCCACGATTTCATAAAGATCCCCTTCCAAGTGTTTCTGTAATGACTTCTAAATTCTTATACACAAGTCAAAGCTAAGGTCAGCTTGGTTGTACCCCCCCCCCCCTCCCCGAAGGATGATCCCCATTTGGTGGCAGGCTGTCCATACCTGCTCCTTGGCTTGTGTTTCTGCCACCCTCCATCCTGGGCTCTGTCCAGTAACTTCTGTTCTCCCAGGCTAATGCTGCAACTCTGTAATTGGCATGTATCTCCTCATCACATTTAAAGGGGGAGTGCTCAAGAAACCGTGATGTGCTGGCCAATGGGTTCTTATGGCTATTACTACATGTTCTGACACAATGCACAACATTGGTACCTGAGCAATAACGTTTACTCTATTCTATGTAACTTGCAAAGGTTTGCTATCTGACCTAATTTCTAGCTTATTAGAAACCTTTCCCGTTATCAGACCGTTGTTTTTGTTCTCCATCTAACCTAACCTGTTCCTCATACCGGCCTGTGAGGAAATCCAACCAGCCTGATCATGCTGCTTTACCAATTCCGACCCAGTGCTCCCAAAATCACCCTTCGTCTTATGACTTTACTGCATTGTGCTGAGTAATCCCTTACATTCTTCATTTCAGTCCCAGGTTTAAGTCAACTATTAAGGGGAACCTTTCATCACAATTGAACCCTAATAACTATGTAATGGGGCTTAAAGGTGTTGCAACGAGACGTTCAGGGAACTGTTCCATACCCACCTCATACCCTGTTCAAATGCTATGCCCCTGCAAGGTTCATGTGTGCCAGCAGCTTCACTCTTTGTGCATGCGTATCTCCCATAGAGATGAATGAGAGATCGGCGTGCACAAACAGCTGAAGTTGCCAAACTTCGCAAGGACACAGGGCTTGAACGGAGCGCCCACTGAGTATGAAACACAGCTCCCCGGAATTACTGTTCCATCACCTTTGAGCCCCATAACATAGTCATTCAGTAGGGTTGCTCAGTGTTTGTGACATACTGTACATTGTCTGTAAGGCTTTAAAGAACTAACTATGGCAGGAACACACACAATTATCTGTCTATTTCCCCTCTCCTCCACCAGATAATCTATGAACCAGACACCATCTTCCTCTTTTTGGCAGTTGGGACCAGACATACCCCAGACACTTATGAATATTCACCTCCAACTAATAATAAACTTTATTTGTATAGTGCCAACTTATTCCGCAGCGCTTTCAAACTCAATGTAAATGACAATGCTGGATGGAAAAAAATGACTTTAGGAAGTCTTTTAGATGGATAATTCCAATGGGAAACTCCAGTTTCTGCATTGAAGGGGTATTCCAGTCAAAAAGATTTATCATCTGTTCACTAAATTAATTATAAATGCTGGATCATTGGCCGTCCAACGGTTGGGAGCTTCATCAGTGTGAATGAGGCAGGAGTCGAGCGTGCTGGTACTCCATTAAAACTCTATGGGTGCAATGAAAACATCCAAAAGCAGTGCTCTAACACCAATCTAGGTCGGTGATACGTATTTCGGCTTGAATACCCCTATTAAAAACGGATGCAATTATCAACTATAATTATAACTCTGGAGAACTGTAAAGAAAAAGTTGTACTCTATGGGCAACATCTGCTTGAATCTAGTTACCATTTAGTTTTAGCCCTTACTGGAGAGAGTAGGTAGTAATAGATAAAATGAGGAGTGGAGCGATAGAAAAAAGTTCTCAATGGGGAGGATTTCTTATGAGGAATATACCCCCAAAATCAGCCTATGAATTTGAGTAACAGGTGCAGCCAACCGACTATGAAACTCACAAGGCTGGACATGTTAGTACCCAGACCATGGAGGATAAAAAATGGGAATAAGGCGCAATCTGTTCTACACCAACATATAAGAGGGTTCTTTACTGTAAGAGCAGTAAGACTATGGAACTCTCTGCCTGAGGATTTGGTGATGGTGAATTCGATAAAATAGTTTAATAGCGGCCTGGATGGCTTTCTTGAGCATTGCAATATCACATTATAGTCAACAATTAATTTAGAAGTATTGGTGATCCGGGGATTATTCCGATTGACAGATTGGAGTCAGGAAGAATTTTTTTCCTTTAAATGGGGGAAATTTTCTTGTACCTCATTAGGGTTTTTTGCCTTCCTGCGGATCAACATTACCAGTGAATATACGCAATTTGAGGCTAACACACTTCTCCCTCAGTAAATGCTGGGGACGTACATCAAGAGTATGATAATAGGGAGGTTGTGCCTCAAAATGCTTATATTCACTGGTAGTATCAAAAACAGAGAAATTGAGCTAACACTTTTGCGTATTGCTACATAATTCACAGGTTGTGCCTTAATCCCAAGCTTTTATTTACTGTAGAGAAGGTAGGGGATAGTGGTAGTTGGTCCACGCCGCCCAAACTTTGTGTAGTTCTACTCACATAGAATGAACCTGATAGGTGGGTTGTGCATGCAACGGAAACAAGGAACCAACACACAAGATTGTACTTTGTTCCTATAAATTCTACTATAATGCGCCATTTTGGCATTAAAAACAACAGAACCATCAGCAGTGGTAACCTGTTAAATTCTAGTAGGTCCCTATGACATGACTGATGAGTGTTAGATAGAAAGAACCCCATCAAAAAAGTATATTAACATCTGAAACACTTTCATACATTTCCCCTAAAATGTATAACATTCAAGTTAATACACAGTAACTCCACACATTTCTATGCCTTCCTGGGTTGTCCGTCCCAGCTGATGCTGAGAATGGTGTTAAATACATATTTCACATGATATGGATTAGTACACTGAGTGCTCAGAGAGATGCACAAGGTGTCCCAAACATGCAATCCATTACAAAAAGGTTACAAAGTGATCAGGCAGAACTCTGCTGTTTGTTGCAACTTTGTTGCAAGCTTGTTGTAAACATCACATTTTGCATGCCAGGACTGCTTACCTTTGCAGATGAGAGGCTTCTGTACTTTTGTTCGCAGGTCTCCGCTGGTGTAAGATTCCAAATGTTTAACTGTTCAAGTGGTGAGAGTTATAAAGAGTGGCTGAAGAAATGCAGTGTAGTGCATGAGAGTCTTGCTGATTTAAGCATTATCATGGGTGGTGCTGACTTTGCTATTGTATGAAAAACTGTCAGCTCTATCCCTCCCAAGTGAAGTGTTGTTGGTGAATGTTCTGCATTACCTGTCTTCCTGAAGCTCAGACTTTACAGGGTTAATCTATAGTCCTCGTTGAGGGCGTCAGACATGCGCCTCTGTAAGTTGCTGCACTGTTTAGTTTTATTTGCTTAGGATAATTAAATATTTTCTACTTTTGTTTTTTTGCCCCTCTCTTTTTTCTTTGCTTTCTATCTCTTCTTCATGATTTGTGGGTTAGTTGAGTTGCTGGTGTGTTTTTTTTTATCTATTTGTGTTGTGTGAGTGCATACATAAGTCATTCTGGCAGGTTGTTCCCTTCTGTTTCGGTCACACACTCTTTTCCTTGGGTCGTGTCATTCACACATCAATTCTAGTTGATTTCTAAAATTAGACAGCGGAACAGTACATCAACTGTGTTGGACCGCGTCCGCTGACGACAAAGAGAGTATGTTAAATGTCTCTTCTGTCTATTTACAGCAATACAAAGAAACTGCTCCGTAACGTGCCGGCAGTGGGTGCAACTCAGACGACAAGGTTAACCCTTTTGTGATCTCAATGCGCCTGATTACTGACCTCACTAATGCACTTTTAATTTACAGCTACTTATCTTAAGGGCTTATTCACATGGGCGTGTTTTTGTCCCGTTATGCGGCCGAGGTAATCATGGCTACATAACGGGACAAATGGAAGCATTGATTTCAGTGGTTTTATTGTCATTGGCAGTATTCTCGTCCTTTAGTAGTATGGGCAAGAAAATATAGGACTTACCCTAGTATTAATTACGCGTGGGAAGGATAGGGCAGGACTAATGCTCCCGCTGGTTTTTTTTTTCAAATTTGCACGCTGTAGCTCGGAGTTTCAAAAGTCAGAGAAGAAAAGAAAAACCCGTTCATGCACAACTACAGTATGTAACGGCGAGCATAGTTGTGCATAAGTCCCTGTGTGTTCGCCCTATGGCAGTGGCTTAACTTAGACCCCATTTACCCTGACAGATGGTCGCTCATCTTTGCATAGTCTATAGTAGCTAAGAAGCTACTTAAGAGCTATGCTCGGTGAACAATACAGCTGTTTTGCATAAACAAACAGCTGCATTGTTCTCTGTGATTACAGCTCACGTCCCACTGTGAACTACCAGTGGGTTGTGAGCTGAAAGAATCTTATCAGCACTGCCGACTTTGATAACAGGCTGCACATCTGATAAAAGTTTATCGCTCAATTCTAGAAAACTAGAATTGAGCGAGAAACGACTCCTGCACGAAAACTGCATGATGTCCGTGCATTTAGACCCAATGATTTTTGCTCAAAAGATGGCTTTGAGTGAATTTGGAGCGAGAATCATTGGGTCTAAGGGGGCCTTTATTACTCACAGCCAGGCTCCTGCTCTAACCAGCTGAAGTAGAGAAAGCTCAGATCCTGGAAGTTTAACACCTTACATGCCAAATCAATAGCAACTGCAGCATGTTAGCAGATAACTAAGGGGAGAGGCTCTGTCTGTCACCCATCGACACCCTGCAGTGCGATCGCAAGGTACCAATGGGTTCCCATGGCAGCCGGAAGCCTGACAAAGGCCTCCATGTATCTCAGCCTGCTAGACCCCACCTCCAGCAGGGTCTAATGGGCTGCTGTCATAGGCTTAGTAGAATGCAATACATAAGTAATGCAGTGCACTAGACTAGCGATCAAATGATCACATCTTCAAGTCCCCTGGAGGGACTAATAAATAGCATTAAAAACATTGAATAAAGTCTAATTGAAAGAAATAAAAGGTTTTTAAAAATATGCATTTTTTCCCCCACAAAAGCCCATTTTAAATGGAAAAAATACTAGAAATGTTTTTAAAAGCAGCACATAATAGGTATTATAATACGTAATGACCCAGTCAATGAAAATATGTTGTTATTTATCTCACATGATGAACGCTGTAAAAATAATTTTAAAAAGTAATGGAAGAATTATAATTTTTTTTTCGCTCGGCTCCCAAAAAACATAATAAAAAGTAATCCAAAAGTCACCCGTACCTCAAAATAGTACCAATAAAAAACAACTCCTCCTGCAAAAAACAAGACCTGACCGAGCTCCGCTGCCGGAAAAATAAAAATGTTCTGGGTCTTAGGGCTCTTTCAAATGAGCGTAGCGATTTTCAGTTGGCTGTGTCATAGCCACAGCGCGCCCGAAAATCACGTGAACGGGTGAACAAATCTGCTGTTTGTGCGCCAGTTCAGACGGCCCGGGTCGAGCTCTGCTAAACTGCCTCACCCTTTCTGCCCCTTCACCGACTCTCGGCAAAGGAAGAGGGTGGGACAAGGCGGGAGCTAGTGTGCTTAGCAACTAGCTCTTGTCCCGCCCCTTCCCATTGCAAACAGCCGGCAGGGGGCGGAGAGAAGGGGGTGGGAGTTTAGCAGACGTGTTTCTAAACTACCTAAGTCCCTTCTCTGGCAGCTACCATAGGAGTCTATGGCATTCGCCACCGTATTCTCTCCAGGAAGATAGTTCCTGAACTATCTTTTGTGGCCAACGTAAAAGCACCCGGCCGAAAAGTCACACAAGACATTCCTAGTACCCCAGAGCGGAGCCATTACAATATACAACTCGACCCACAAAAAACAAGCCCTCATACAGTTAACTCTAAAGCACTAAATCGGCTGGTCACAAAGGGGTTAAGGAAGTACTTTGTGGTAATTGTCTTGATGTAATATTTTAGACAGATTGCACTCAACACTAAAAACAGTAAATTACCTTACAGCGACCTTTATTTCTGCGTCGCCAACATATTCCACAGCGTTTTATAAATGGGGGGACAACAAGCAAGTAACATGACAGCTAATCAAAGTGAATGAACGGGCAAAGAGACAAAAGAGCGTTCCCTGCCCACAGGAGCTTGCAATCTAGATGGAATGAGGAGTGTCACAATAGGTACATGGTGATAATGTACCGGCCGCTTGTGTTGGCATGGGGATGGTAAATAAAGCTGCATGAACCCGTCACCTGCCAGTATCTGAGCCAACATGGATATGAAGTGCAGAATGATGAGAGAGTGTTAGCTAGCTGAGGACAGTAGATCGCAGATATCCGTGACCAGAACAGCTTGCGGGGAGGCCATGGCCTGTGGATACGGGACACGGCCGCACGGGAAAAGGACTTTTTAACGCTTACAAAACTTTGAATGCTAGGAAAAAAATTATTTTTGCCTCCCTCTCCTAGTCAAAAGTAAAAAAAAAAACTTTACATATTGCACTGATAGGAAATCTGGCTGTACTCTGTGCCGAAAGCAGCAAGATAGCAGCATAGAACAGCTAAGTGAATACATACTGTATATACCATACATAACATAAACACAGCCCCAGAAAAAAGCTCATAACATTAAGCCCCCTGTCCACAACCGAGAATTTGCCGGCAGTGAATCGCAGGCTGGAGCAGGGTGAAGCTTTCCATAGCGTTGCTATGGAAAGTGCCGGCCCCGTGTCCACGAGCGGAGAATCATGGCATGCTGTGAATTTCTCCGATTCTCCGCGGTCAGCCTATCTTGTTAGATTAGGCTGACCAGCGGAGAAACATGTGCGGCTCCTGCTTCCAGGCACCAGAACCTTATAAACAGATACAGCATGTACCAAGCAAATAACATAAATACAGTACCAGAAGCAAGCTTAGTACATAGATACAGCACCAGAACCAAGCCCATAACATAAATACACCACCAGAAGCATGCTCAGTACATAGATACAATACTAGAACCAAGCTCATAACCTAATGTCAGCACCAACCACGCTATTGATTCCAGTTTAGTTGCACGAACACTTTTTGATCCGAGATTTTCAAAACCAAGTCCATTTGATCTGCGATCACAGATTGAACCTAGAAGAAGAGTACTGCGCACTGTGATTAGCTACTATTTGGTCGCTAAATTAAGTTTAACTAGATCTGCCAAAGTTGGGGGGATCAAATTGAACAAGATCACGGGCCGAACCACGTTTGTGCAACGATTTCTACTTGATCTTAGATCAACTCTTGTTGATCTCAGATCAAAACTTTGATGCAACCGGCCCTAAACCACCCTTCCCCCACGCATAATGAATGTCCGCTGGTCCTTGTACAGCCCTTCGGAGGAATGAATCCGGTGCAGGTTCTCTGTACTGACATACATAGATTTAGATATACATTTTTCCAAGTTGAACACTTCCATTTTTTCTGGACACTCGTTATAAGGGAGACCATCCATCCTAGTTAATAACATAATCGCTTGCCTTTTAACCCTTTCCAGTGCTCCTATATCCTTTATGAATGTGGAGCACAAAACTGAATCCCATCCTGGAGATGTGGTCTTACAAGGGATCTATAAAGTGGTAATACTCCATTGGGATCACAGCTTTAACGCTCTTTTTATACACCCCAGAATCTTATTTGCTTTTGCAGCTGCTGCTTGACATTGAGTACTGCTGCTTAGTTTATTTGTTCTTCTCTTGTCCTGTTGTACATGCAGTAATACAACTACTGCCGCCACGATGCATCCCTTTATAATGGTCAACATTAATATTCATCTTTCGCTATGGATCCTTGTGGTCTTTACTGCTCCTGATACATATACCTGTGTTCTCTACTGCTCTTGGTACGGATCCTTGCGGTCTCCACTGTTCTTGGTACAGATCCTTGTGGTCTCCATGGTAAGAATTCTGGTGATTTCCACTGCTCCTGATACAGGTCCTTGTGGTTCCCACTGCTCTTGGTACAGATACTTGTGATCTCTACTGCTCCTGGTACAGATCCTTGTGATTTCCACAGTATGGATTCTTGTGGTCCCCACTGCTCTTCTTTCTGATCTTTGCAGTCTCCACTGCTTGCAGTACAGATCCTTGTGGTTGTCACTGTTCATGATACAGATCCTTGCGTTCTACATTGCTTATGGTAGAGATCCTTGTGATTTCCACAGTACAGATCCTTGTGGTTCCCACTGCTCCCAGTGCAGGCCTCTGTGGTCCACACTGTTCCCGCTACAGATCCTTGTGGCCGTCACTGTTCTTGCTGCAGATCATTTTGGTCTCCACTGCTCCCTATACAGATCCTTGTGGTCCCAGTATGGATATTTGTAGTCCCCACTGTTCTCGGTATGGATCCTTGTGGTTCCCACTGCTCCTGGAACAGATACTTCTAGTCTACACTACTCCAGGTATGAATCCTTGTGGTTACCACTGCTGTGCGTATGGATCCTTGTGGTTTCCACGGCTCTTGGTGTAAATCTTTGTGGTCCCCATTGCTCTACGTGTGGATCCTTGGGGTCTCCACATTATGGATCTTTGTAGTCCCCACTATTCTGGGTATGGATCCTTGCGGCCCCCACTGCTCTTGGTACTGATACTTGTGATCTCCACTGTTCCTGGTAGAAATACTTGTCATCTCCAGAGTACTGATCTTTATGGTCCCCACTGCTCCTTATACAGATCCTTATGGTCCCCATGCTACCCATACAGATCCGTGTGGTATCCAGTGCTCCTGGCACGGATCCTCTTTTGGTTTCTACTGTTTCTACTGATCCCTGTACAGATCTTTATGGTCACCACTGCTCTCGAAAGAGTTCCTTGTGGTCTCTACTGCTGACTTTAGATAGAGGACAACTTGTTTTGTGGTAAAACCCCTTAAATGCAATTCAAGGAAGCTAAGGATGGATGCATTTGTACATTTTGAACCCTTTCATTATGGGCAGTGGTGTCATGTGATCCTAGTCCGATCAGCACTTCTGGACTTGCTCTTCTGTGTATACAGGTTGTCACTTTCCCCTATGTGGTGGACTTCCTGTGAACTATATCATCTTCATTTATCACATTCCTCCTGAATGCTCTGATGGAGCTATATGGGAAGGAAACAAATAGAAAACTGCCTTTCTTAACTGATCCAGATATTTTTCTCTAATGTATTCTGGTCTTTGTAATGCCCCAGACATGATTCAGCATTGCTAAACCTGGAAAAGTGAGTTTTTTAAAGCCACAATGGAATTCCACAATTTCATTACATCCATCCAGTGTGGGCAGATGATTCCAATGCTTTTCTTGGTCCCAACCTACTTAAGAAGCTCTGGCTGACCTTAAACACCTGGCTTACGTCAGCTCAAGTGCTCATCAAGCGGATCCTTTTCTACCAATCTTAATCAAAGCAGAACCAGCTGGGGGATCCATTCTTTTGCAAAGAGTAGGAACAGAAGGCCTTATGCATCAGATTGCCTACTTCTTGAAGAAACATCTCACAGCTGAAAGGAATTCAGATGGCATAAATAAGAAACTGTTAGCTTTTAAATTGGCATAAGAATTATATGTCATGAGTATCCGACCGGTGGGAGTCCTTTGCCCAGTACCCCTGCTATTTGAAGAAAACATAGTGGTTGAGTGAGCACCATAGCCTCTTCTTAGGTACGTGATGTCATGTTCCTTCGTCAGCGACATTCAGCAGCTCAGGTGACTGAGATTGATCTGCTATACCAGGCAGTGGCGCTTCAAAATGTACGGCACTGCGCCTGTTATACAGTGAAGAGGCTGCAGCGCTGATTTTGGCTAAGAGTAACCATGGCATTAACGATGTTAAATACAGTCAATGTGAGCAAGGCTGCAGCCCAGATGGATTACACCCAATAGCTCTTACGGTACTTAGCTTAGTTATTTCGGTACTCCTGTTTATAACATTTAGAGACTTTCTAATGTTTGGAGTAATGACAATAACTGGCACAAATCAAAAGTGGTGCCCGTGTTGAAAAAGTGTTCTAGAGTAATTATAACCCAAGAATCTTAACAACTGTTTTTGGAAAAATATTTCAATGGCCTATATACAGAAGTATCTAACAGGAACTAATATTCTAAGTGATAGCCAGCATGAAGCGCCCCTCTATCCCTGGACAAACCAAGCTGGTCACATTACTTTTCCAACTATCTGATGCACGCTGTGCAGTGGTAGTGCATTGATAGTCCTTAGACTATAGGTAGTCAGAGAAGGGGTGCAGCCATCTTGGTTTGTCCAGAAGTTGTCAAATAACTTGATTTATTTTTAGAAAAAGGTAAGTAGAAGACTGCTAGACTTTACAGGCATTTGACACCGTCCATTATATATTGTAGGTGAACAAGGCATTGCGCCGAAACGCGTTCTTGTTTGTATCATGTACCTGATTGTACGAGCATAAGGAAAGAATAAAGCAAAGAAAAATCATCTGATGTGTCCGTATTCCCATGTATCCACTATCATTTGTCCATTATAAACACTTACCAGGTAAAATAGCGAATTTTGTTTTACAAAGTATCATTCCGAATTGGATTGAAAATTGGCCAAAGGACTGTATTCAGAGAGTGTTGGCAAAAAAGAATTACTTTGCTCCCAGTAATAAGCAGTGCATCCTAATGGTCAGTGCTGGAACTTCTCTAATTTAACTTTTAATGATATTGAAAATTAGATTAAAGGGTTTGTCAGTAGAGATTAGCGAACGTACTTATTTAGGGTGATTTCACAATCGAGCACCGCTTTTTTCGAGTAACTGACTAGTCAGGCGAAAAGATTCGGGGGGCACCGGGGGTGAGTGCAGGGTTGCAGAGGGGAGTGGGGGGGGGGGGAGAGAGAGAGCTCCCCCCTATTCCCCACTGCTACCCGCAGCTCCACCCCGGCACCCCCCGAGTAGTCAGTTACATAAAAAAAGCGGTGCTCGATTGCGAAATCGCCCTAAACGAGTACGTTCGCTCATCTCTAGTTGTCAGGTTACTGGACAACATTCCCCCTATACTCTACTGTGGGAGGCACTGGCTCATTCCTGTGGGCTTTCCCTTAATGATGTCAGACCTGCGGGCAGTCCTGGACTGTTAGGGTTACTGCGATTGGATAAAGGGACCGAGACCCTTATGTAGACGGCATCTATGTCAGGCTTTAAAAGGGATGCGTCCAGTATCCTCAGAGCATGCATCCTCATCTTTGCCAACAGTTTTTCATCTTTTTGTTATTTTCTTTCGACTGTTCTGATTTATTGGCTATATTTTATTGCTCCTGATGAATCTTTTTGAGAGGAAACACTTTGAGCAGCATTTACATTATAGGTACTTAGTGGTGGAGACCAAAGCAGGAGGGAAAGATCTGTTCATCTAGACTGCGTAGCTGGTATTAGCTTGTCAGCGCCTGAGTTAAGTGGGTTGATCCAACATTTTGGTTCACAACCCAAGTTTATCGGAACATTTAGGGTTTTCCCTTTGCTATATATCCCCTTTATCCTTGGTATTTTCCTATGTAATATTTTAGTGGAACATCAATATTCACCTAGAATTTTTTTGGTGTTTGGAGGTTTATATATATTTAGTTTCTTTGACAAGGCAGGTCCTTTCTATAAGAGTCCAGCTAGATGCATTTGGGTGGTTGAGAGCGTTATCATCATCCCCCTCTGCATTTGCTTTGACCTCTTTTCTATAGAACTCCGATCAACTAGTATTCATATCATCTAGTCTGAAGCTATTATTGGAATGTTCTATTATCTCGCTGATTATGAACTAGGGCCTTGAGATCTAACCAGCGATCACCTATGTTTATTTGTAAGTTGTCTGGGGTGGACCTAGGTTGTGTTACGTTCATGTGGACAAATAAGCACAGGGCCTACACGCACACATGCCCAAAGACGGGGATATAACAAACCCAGGGACCTAAGACAGACTTCAGACTGGACATCCTGACGGAAACACCAACTGGACAGGGAACCGCATACTGCAGACTGGACTGATGGACAGACATAACATAGGGACTGACAAATGACCAAAACACTCACCTTGCATACTTGTACACATAAGCAGATGTTATAGTTATAAAAGTATAAGGTATTGGTTCGTACATTGGCCAATGAACTTAAGCTGCAACGCCACGACAAGGCTCCTCATGTCTTGCAGTCCCTACACTAGCAAGACAACATATACCAGAGGACCGTAAGGGCCACCCTAGCCCAGATATGGAAAACATACTCAGCAGGACAAAGCAGAGACAAACTGACATAAAACTAACAGAAAATAATTGTAAGAACGGACATGAAGCAACAAGACACCAAACACACAGCAAGCTGCAATGGACAAGGATACATGACTGCTCACTCTCGACACCAAGCAGACACTGACAGGAGCTGGGTATATATGTGAGCAAAGACTCGGGGGATTGGCCATCAGGAGAACACCACACCCAGCCAGCTCAATCATGCCACACCTGTGGGGCTGTGCTGCTAGAAACCTATGTGGTACAACAGATCCCAGCCAGCACACCCTAACAGGTTGGTGCTTCCTTTGGCCTTCCTTTTTAAATTGTATTCAATAAAAGTTATATTTTAGAAGGATCTTCAGTAATATATGCATCCTCTTATTGGCTCCAGTAGTTAGGTGACTACCAGTGATATCATCTGCCTCAACAAAAACCAGGACCACAGCAGGGCTGGATCATAGTAACAGAGGACAGGTAAGTTCTTCTCCTTTTGTTATGTTATTTTAGCACAAGAGCTACAAAAGGAATGTTGTCCGGTAAATGGACAACAATAGAGCTATTTCAAAATTTTGCAGATTACACCAATCTATTGAAGTTGTGGAAGGAGGGAGCCACATTAATACAGTTTGTCTATTTCTCTATGGAATGTTCTATGCAACTTTCTATTGGCTGCAGAGGTCAGGAGGACTTGAGATCATAGAGAGCTGCAAGCTGAAGAGCAATTCAAGTGGTACTGAGCCTTAAGAGAGGCTGCGCTGCAGAGAGAGAGAACTGCCAAAGGAATGAAGAGTCTGATTCTGGAGTCGCGTGAGAACACATATCCCGGAATATCTGTACCATTAGAGAGCAACGGTGGCACAAGAAAGAAGGCAACCAGTGTTTGAGCGGCACAGCTCTATAACACATCAGAACTGACCTCACTAAGAGAGCAAAGTCACAGGGACTACAGCTAGAGAGATTGCTACTAAGGGTTACATTGTCCTGCAGCTCTGCGAACCAAGGTACCCCCAACAGATGACTAAAGAAGTGTCACATACATTATGGTACCGAACACCTTGGGAATATGTAAGTGAGGTTGGCCCTCAGGAAAAGGCCCAACGTGTGCACACAGGTAGTGAATTAAATGCAGATCTGCCAGTTAAAATACATGAGCTTGATCCAACACCAGAGGAACAGATATTCATCCACCAGTTGTGGTCAAGTTATTGAACAACACGCGTTACTTTGGAACTGTGAACTGTGTTACTTTTGAAATGTTTGGTGGAGCTACTGTGTGTTCTACAATTGAAGGGTATGGCTGATCGTGGTAACAGATGGTTACTAACCCCCAACCACTGTAGAGTTAAGCATACTCTTAGAGTCAGTTAGGTTAGGTTGTCTAACGTTTCTGAATAACCACATTTTGCTTATCTATCACCAGAAGCTTCTGTGACAACTCTATCTCCAAGGTTATTTGTTAATATAGAACATATATATTTTTGTAAGTCCAGGGTCCACATTATACCTAAATTACAATGTTTGAATGTTTTGCACATGAAGTTCAATGTGGATGAATGTATAGTTCTGCGCCAAGGTAATCTGCATGTAAACCGGGGATAATTGAGCTGTAAAGAAGTATCTGGGTTACTTGTAGATCACAGACCAACTAACAGCATGCAATGATCAGCAGCTCTAAGGCCAGCAGGATACTGTTCTGTGTTAAAAGAAGCCTGAACACGCAGAACAGGAACATAATATTGCCACTTTACAAAGCATTAGTGGCCTCATCAGGAATATGCGGTTCAGTTCTGGGCACCGGTTCACAGAAAGAATGTTCTGGAGTTGGAAAACATACAAAGAAGAGCAACTAAACTGGTAAAGGACATGGGGGAGCTTAGTTATAAGGAAAGATTAAAAGATCAAATGTATTCAGTCTTGAGAAGAGACTTCCAAGGGGGATATAATTAACTAGTATAATTATATAAATGGCCCTCACAAACACTATGTGAAAAAGCTACTCAAAAGACAAGGGGGCGCTCTGGAGAAAAAAAAGGTTCCAACTCCAGTGGCAGTTTTAATGTAAGGCTGGGATTCCATTGTCAGTTGTATGTAGCCAGTATTTTCATGGTGGTGTTGGAGGGCTCCTTTAAATTTAGAATCAGCAATAAGGTAACCGGGATCTGAGTTCTCTCATATGTCCAAATTAATTATCGATGATCATCAGAGAAAGTACAAAAGACATCAACTATGTAAAGTCACCACTTTCCTCTTTCTGAGGGACCAGCTCAATGTTATCTTTATCAATAGTGCCAATGCAGGTAGAACAAAGAAATGTGTAGTTGTCCAATCACGGGAGACAAAAACCTTTAGGTCCTTTTACACACAAAGATAATCTCTCAAAAGGCTGAAGGATTGAAAGATTTAGCAATGTATTTGTATAAAGTGTTAATGGCGTTAATTTGCATGTAAAAGGGCCTCCAGAAGCTGTTTGCAGAGCCCAGCATGTTTAAACACATGCACAGCTGTGCAAACAGCTGCTTGCACTTTCCATTACTGTGTTCCCCGGCCTGCTCCACCTTCATTCACTGAGCGATCCTCTCCCATGTGTGAAAGTTCAGGAGCAATTATAACTAGGAGGATTGTCGGGCGCTTCATCCCGTGTAAAAGGACCCTTAGGTGATTTCTTAACTTATTTGTTTTATGAAGCAGAGTGTAAGCTCTCGCCTATGACCTGAAGGTTGCAAGTTCGATCCCCACATGATTCAGGTAGCCGGCTCAAGGTTGACTCAGACATCCTTCCTTCTGAGGTCGGTAAAGTGAGAACCCAGCTTGGTGGGGTGAAATAAGTAATAATTACCTGAAAGCGCTGCGGAATAAGTTGGCGCTATACAAATACCAAGATTGTCATTTGGAGTTCTGAGGTGGGGGTAAGGGGAAATGGGGCATGGAGGAAAAAAGGAACACAGTGCGAGAGGGGCAAGTGGTGGCAGTAGAGGAGAGGATGGCACAGGGGAAGGGAGGCAGGTGGAATGTGAAAGGGGGAGGAGACAAGTGCTGGCACAGGGAGAAGAATGTGAAAGGGGGAGGTGAGGTAAGTAATAGCACAGGGAGAGGAAGTGAAAGAGGGAGGGCACAAGTAATGGCACAGGGAGAGGGAGTGAAAATGGGAGGGGATGAATGGCGGCACATGGAAAGGAATGTGAAAGTGGGAGGGGAGGCAAGTAGAGAGGAAGGGAAAGGGGGAGGGGACAAGTAATGGCGCAGGGAGAGGGAGTGAAAGGGGGAGGAGTTAAGTGGTGGTACATGGAAAGGAATGTGAAAGAGGTAGGGAAGGCAGAGTGTAAGTTCACCGCTCAGTCACAACTTTCATTCAACCAGGTCTCTGTTATTCCCACTATGTTGTAGTTTTCTCAGACATTATTACTTCTAGTTCATCTACTTTATTGGTCAGACTCCTAGCATTAGTCAGCATACAGTTTAGAAGGTTTTGGTTATTTTTTATATTATGTGTATTCTTATTAACTGTTCTGCTAGTTCTAGCTATACTAACCCCTACCACCGCTCCACCCTCATTTCCATTACTAAGTTCCAGATCACTGTCTATACTATCTCCCCCCTATCTCTCTGGTTACCCTCCCCCCCAGTCCCTAGTTTAAACACTCCTCCAATCTTCTAGCCATCTTCTCCCCCAGCACAGCTGCCTCCTCCGCATTGAGATGCAGCCCATCTTTTAGGTAGAGCCTGAAGCCAACTGTAAAGTCAGCCCAGTTCTCTGAGAACCCAAACCCCTCCATCCTACAACAACTCTGGAGCCACTTGTTTACCTCCCTAATCTCCTGTTGCCTTTCTGGTGTGGCACAGGGTACAGATAGTATTTCAGAAAATACTACTTTGGAGGTCCTTGTCCTAAGGTTATATTCTAGTTCCCTGAAATCGTTTTTAAGGACCTTCCTCTAACTTTGTTATGAGTGCCGATGAGTACCATGCCTGCTGGGTCCTCACCAGACCCCCACATTAATCTGTCAACCCGAAAGGGAGAGGGGACAAATGGTGGTACATGGAGAGAAAGCGAAAGTGGGAGATAACAAGCGGCGTACTGTGCATGCACCTTGAGGATCGTTACTCCCACTGCGTTTGAGATTAGGTGATTGTGGAAGTAACGATCTTCAAGGTGCAAGACATGGAATACAGAACTAATTATTGATAAGGAAGTCTCATTAGCAGCGCAGTTAGAGGTTTATTGTGGATTGTAAAAACTTAATGACAGGTTCCCTTTTTTTTTTCTTCTATGTATGATATCAGAAGGTGACTGCAAGACGCTACCACTAGAGGCGCTATTGTGCAAGATAGTGACATCAAAGCAGGAACAAACCTCTCGTGTGATGGATTTCACACGAACAGCAGCTATCATTACAAAACAATCACCCTTTAGGACCAAATTTTGCAAGTGTGCATCGCACAGGAACTGCATGACACGTTGAGTGAAGCATTCGAATCTGTTGTATTAAGATGCTGTATTCCTGAGTTTTATGATACCTGGAGAAAGAACTAACCGGATGACAGAACACAATTTTACATATAGCAACCCTCTTTGCACAACTTTGGTTAAAGAGTCTGTGCCAAGTTATGATCGTGGGAGTCCGACTGTGGGGACCCCCATCAATCCAAAGAACAGACATCTGGTTAGTCCTTGAGTGAATGGAGCGGAGGTTGCGCAGGTGCACCCCCACTCCACTCTCTTCGATGACAGAGTTCAAGAGCTTCAGTCGAGGTACTAAGCTGAGCCGAGGAGTTTGGTGGCTCCAGCCAGTGGATAACAACAGCTAGTAGTTCATATGCAGCAGTGGTCGAAGGGTATGACTTGATGAAGAAGTGAGGGTTCACTCGCACAAATGTATTTGCTTTGCGGGTTACATGCATAATGCGCAGTGCTGAAACCCCACTGATTTGTATCGGGGTATTCAACATGAACTTTTTATAAAAATATTTTACATTTGTGAAAAAAATCCCAGCATGTCCGATTTTGGTCAGTATTATGGATCAAAATAGCTCATCGAAATCAATGGGATTGAGCAAAAGAGGAACAAATACACGACACATGCCTATTCACTGCATAGCTACACATGAAATCAATTGGGCCTTCTTGTACTTTTTTTTTGTGTGCATGCAAATACGCAGAGATCACAAGGATGTGAATATACGCACAGATCGGTCACATAAGTATGGCTGAATAAGCATACACTTTTGTGGCCCCCAGGCAGTTCAGAAGCTGCTAACAGAAGTCGGTCAGCGATGGATATGCTACCAGGGTGATATATAAATATATACTCGTCAGGGTGTCAGGCGGAAGTAGATGCAACAGCTGTGCAGTATAGATGAAGTTTTCAGGAGGTTAAAGGGGTTCTTCAGGTCTCTCCACTATTAATGATTTATCCTTAGGATAGGTCATCAATATCAGATTTCTGGGGCTTTGCTGCAAATCAGCTATTTGAAGAGGTTTTATCGCCCCGTTGATTGCCGCCTCTTCTCAGACCAGTAATGTCACGTTCATTTGTCATATGGTCTGAGTGAAGGCCAGTCTCATCCAAGTGAATAGGATTATCTCCTATAGCAGGCGCAGATGCTATGAAATGTATGGCACTGTGCCTGGTATGCAGTGTACCGCCACGGTGCCCGGGTACAGCACAGCTGATCAGCTGCGGGCACTCACGATCTGCTATTGATGATCTATCCTTATGATGCTTTCCCCCAGTATATATAAGATAGCTAGTATTATCTTGGTTAGCCATTCCTTTCTATCTGAATCTCCTGGAGTCCTTCTCCTCAGATAGTCCTGTGATCTTAATTCTGACCAGTTCAGATTTACTTGGGTTTTTGTATTTCTAAATTAGTCATTTTTTCAGTTAGCATAATATCTGTGTAATGCTATTATATGGACCCTTCGACAGAAGCTCTTTAGAAGATGACACGGACACAACTATCACAGTTACTGCTGATGATCAGAGGCTCCTGGTACACAGTTATAATAGAGAAGATCACAGCTCATCCTCCTGACTATATAATTATGGTCTGTAGTTTATTTAGGTTAATGCAGAATGCAATGGCAGTGTCTTCCCTGCAGCAGATATGATACAGGCTGTAGGCTGTGATGTGCTAATGTGAAAGCAGAAAAAAATCTCAGCATCGAGATGGTGGCAGTCACTGATGAAGGTCACACAGATATAGCAGAGGAGATCACAGCTTATCCTCCTGACGTACGGGTTGAAGCTTATTTAGGTGAATATAGAAGGTAATAAAAATTAAACTATTACTCCATCAGGCAGAAATTGTATAGATTCTGGCTAATGCTGTACCAATGCATCATGGGATTGATGTTAAAGTGAACCCAAAATCTCTCACTCTGAGGATGTTGCTTGATAAACATCAGACAGGGAGCTGCACTACATAGAAGTGACTGTCACACTCTGTAGGTCTCCTTTGTGTATTACAGGCAATCAGGTGAGGGGGGCAGGAGTGGAAAAAATGTGTTTTTGCTGGAGTAGCCCTTTAATTAATTAATATTACTAAGTATGAGCGAGTATACTCGCTAAGGCACTACTCGTTCGAGTAATGTGCCTTAGACGAGTATCTCCCTGCTCGTCCTTAAAGATTCGGGGGCCGCCGTGGGGCGGGGAGCTGCGGGGGAGAACGGGGAGGAACAGAGGGGAGATCTCTCTCTCCCTCTCTCCCGCCCGCTCTCCCCTGCTCCCCGCCGCGATTCACCTGTCAGCCGCGGCGGTCCCCGAATCTTTATGGACGAGCAGGGAGATACTCGTCCAAGGCACATTACTCGAACGAGTAGTGCCTTAGCGAGTATACTCGCTCATCCTTAAATATTACATTATTTAATATTATATTTGAAAAGCCAGAGTTCCGCATAGTATTTTTGTAGAATGGTAGAGTTGGAAGAAACCTGCAGGGCCATCGAGTCCAACTCTCTGCTCAGTGCAGGATTCTCCAAATTACCCCAGACAGATGAATGTCTAGCCTCTGTTTGACAACTTCCATTTAAGGATAACTCGCCACCTCCCATGGCAACCTGTTCCACTCATTGATCCCCCTCACTGTCTAATATCTAATCTGTGTCTCCTCCCTTTCAGTTTCATCCCATTGCTTCTAGTCTTTTCTTGTGCAGATGAGAATAGGGCTGACCCCTCTGCACTGTGATGGCCCTTCAGATATTTGTAGACAGCTATTAAGTCTCCTCTCAGCCTTCATTTTTGCAAGCTAAACACTCTCAGACTCTTTAACCTTTCCTCATAGGACATGATTTGCAGACCGCTCACTATCCTGGTAGCTCTTCTCTGAACTTGCTCCAGTTTGTTGATGGTTTCTTTTTGGAATTGGGGTGCCCAGAACTGGAAACAGCATTCCAGATGAGGTCTGACAAAGGAAGATTAGCCTCACGTGATCTAGACTCTATGCTTGTCTTAATACATCCCAGAATTGTGTTTGCCTTTTTTGCTGCATCACATTGTTGACTCATGTTCAGTCTATGCTCTATTAGTATGCTCAAATCTTCTTCACATGTACTCCTGCTTAGCCAAATTCCTCCCATTCTGTAGGTGCCTTTTTCATTTTTTCTTACCCAGATGTAGAACCTTGCATTCCTCCTTGTTAAATACGATTCTGTTATTCGCCGACCACTGTTCAAGCTTGTCTAGGTCTTGTAGATCCTCTCTCTCTCTTTTCTAGTGTTAGTTGTACCTTGTGTCATCAGTGAATTTTATCAGTTTCCCATCAATTCCCTCCTCCAGATCATTTATAATAATGCTGACCAACACTGGGCCCAGGACAGAGCCTTGTGGTCCCCACTTGATACATTCTTCCACTTGGATGTGCAGCCATTTATGACCACTCTTTGAGTACGATCACTCAGCCAGTTGTGAATCCACCTAACAGTTGCCTTGTCAATCCCAGATTTGATCATTTTTTCAATAAGTATTGTATGAGATACTTTGTCAAATGCTTTACTAAAGTCACGATATAGTGTATCTACCACATTTCCCTGATCAACTCAGTCGGTGATTCTGTCATTGAGGGATATTAGATTCGTCTGGCATGACCTGTTTGTTACAAACCCATGCTGGCTCTGGTTTATTACTCCATTCTCATCCCAGTACTTGCATACATGCTGTTTAATAAATTGTTCAAAGCTCTTTTTTGGTATAGAAGTCAGGCTTACAGGCCTGAAGTTTCCTGGGTCTACCTACTTCCCTTTTTTGAAGATAGGGACAACATTTGTCCTTGCCCTATTGAACTGTGCATTTGTATTTTAACAAATCCAAACGCACAGTTCAATATGGGGAAGTAGAAAAGTTGTCAAACAAGAAATGTATATTTGAGGAAAAGGCAGTGCAGAGAATAACAGCGACAAAGAAATCTAGTGAGCGTATAACATCTTATAACTGGCTCCAAGGCCAGAGGATTGGCACTTTTAATATAATACTTTAATTCTGATTAGCCAAACAGCCTATGTGTTCTGTGTATGTGCCACCCACCATCCTTGCCATCCCAGCCGTGAGACTCCCTGGGTAGGTGGCTAACAGGATGAAACAGTGCTAGATCAGTTTGGGATAAATATGCAACATGCATGCCCATTTACACTGCTATGATTAGATATTCTTTATAGGTTTGTGGATTTAGCACGACATAGTATAATACTTTTGGATGAAATGCTGACATCTGGCCAATTTCATCATTTGTGAGGACTGGACTTCCCACTTGTGACAGATTTCAGTATCATTGCATATTTATAAAGAGACTTGCAGCCCTGTTCCTCGTTTATATGATAAGCTTTGTACTGTACCTCATGTTCCGAAGGGCAAGAGAACGTCAGCAGGGTATACTGCACAAAAGTCCATCTGTTCAGAATATCAGGATGCTGCTGAAGTAATCAAATAACTGCTTAAGTGGATCCTGCAGGTTCAAGATAGTATTGATGAAGGAGTTCCTAGAGGTGAAATCTTAGGATCTTCAGCAAGTACATGCATTTAGTATCAGGTCGTCTTAATTACTCCATGGCCCAGAAAGTGAAATGATCAGCTATTGCTTTATCGTAGGTAGATAAACTCTTAGGCTAAAAGTGCCCCCGCACGTTAAAAAGACTCTCAGAATAAGCTGCCATGTGTGTAAATTAGGGATAACACTATAACTGGCCATTATAGAACTTGTTTCTTGCATTTACCACCAGTCTCCTCTTTGTAGGATCCAACTGAACATTTCCAGCCTTCCTTGAGCTGGTGACTTCACTGCGGCAGAAGAATTTAGATGGTTTATATCTATCACTGCGGAATCCCTATAAAACGTAACTTTTAATGTGCTCGATCCTGACAAAAAAAAGAGAGGCAAACATACATATAGAAAAACTTAGGAGATACCAATCACTAAACATAGTAGTGTACAGGAAGGAGTCCGTGATTATGCACTCTCTCGTTCTCCTTTCGATGTTAATCTCTGACCCAAATGAAAAAAAGGTGATCTATGGACACATATGATATGCCCAAAGATTTAAATAGTAAGATCAACCAGACCAGTTGTATTCACAGATCCTGGCTATGGTAGTGCCAAGCACTAGTTAACAATTGGCCAAGAGAACACCGCTTAGGCTCTATGGTATACAAACATGATAAAAGGCCTGAGCCTATGGTTGTATGGCTCATAGAGCTTCTAAGGAAAATGACGCTGGAAGTTTAGGCTCTAAATTTTATTGCTCTTTTGCTCAACGTGTTTCTACCGAATGCACGGCTCATCAGGAGCATAAATGAGCCAAACTAGTAGTCAAATGGAGCCAGAAAAATGCTCTACAGATTGAGCCAAAGAATAAGGAAAATGCTCTAAAGTATGAGCTAGGTGACAAAGAGAGCTATGCTAGGATTTGGTCTAGGTCTCAGTAATTTGGGTCACAGATTAACATTGAAAGGAGAACGAGAGAGTGCATAATTACGGACTCCTTCCTGTACACTACTATGTTTAGTGATTGATATCTCCTCTGTTTTTCTATATATATGTTTGTCTCTCTTATTTTAGTCAGCATTGAGCACATTAAAAGTTAAGTTTTATAGGGATTCCTTCAGCTGCTGGATGTAGACTGCTGCTATGATATCTCCATACACTGTACACATAGGAGAGCAGGATCTCTTCTCTATCTCTGAGCTGGTGGGTGTAGACTGCTGCTATGATGACTCCATACACTGTACATATAGGAGAGCAGGATCTCTTCTCTATCTCTGAGCTGGTGGTTGTAGACTACTGCTATGATGTCTCCATACACTGTACACATAGGAGAGCAGGATCTCTTCTCTATCTCTGAGCTGCTGGGTGTAGACGTCTGCTATGATGTCTCCATGCACTGTACACATAGGAGAGCAGGATCTCTTCTCTCTCTCTGAGCTGGTGGGTATAGACTGCTGCTATGATGTCTCCATACACTGTACACATAAGAGAGCAGGATCTCTTCTCTATCTCTAAGCTGGTGGGTGTAGACTGCTGCTATGATGTCTCCATACACTGTACACATAGGAGAGCAGGATCTCTTCTCTATCTCTAAGCTGGTGGGTGTAGACTGCTGCTATGATGTCTCCATACACTGTACACATAGGAGAGCAGGATCTCTTCTCTATCTTTGAGCTGCTGAGTGTAGACTGCTGCTATGATGTCTCCATACACTGTACACATAGGAGAGCAGGATCTCTTCTCTATCTCTGAGCTGGTGGGTGTACACTGCTGCTATGATGTCTCCATACACTGCACACATAGGAGAGCAGGATCTCTTCTCTATCTCTGAGCTGGTGGGTGTAGACTGCTGCTATGATGTCTCCATACACTGTACACATAGGAGAGCAGGATCTCTTCTCTATCTCTGAGCTGGTGAGTGTAGACTGCTGCTATGATGTCTCCATACACTGTACACATAGGAGAGCAGGATCTCTTCTCTATCTTTGAGCTGCTGGGTGTAGACTGCTGCTATGATGTCTCCATACACTGTACACATAGGAGAGCAGGATCTCTTCTCTACCTCTGAGCTGGTGTGTGTAGACTGCTGCTATGGTGTCTCCATACACTGTACACATAGGAGAGCAGGATCTCTTCTCTATCTCTGAGCTGGTGGTTGTAGACTACTGCTATGATGTCTCCATACACTGTACACATAGGAGAGCAGGATCCCTTCTCTCTCTCTGAGCTGGTGGGTGTAGACTGCTACTATGATGTCTCCATACACTGTACACATAGGAGAGCAGGATCTCTTCTCTCTCTCTGAGCTGGTGGGTATAGACTGCTGCTATGATGTCTCCATACACTGTACACATGGGAGAGCAGGATCTCTTCTCTCTCTCTCTGAGCTGGTGTGTGTAGACTGCTACTATGATATCTCCATACACTGCACACATAGGAGAGCAGGATCTCTTCTCTATCTCTGAGCTGGTGTGTGTAGACTGCTGCTATGATGTCTCCATACACTGTACACATAGGAGAGCAGGATCTCTTCTCTATCCCTGAGCTGGTGGGTGTAGACTGCTGCTATCATGTCTCCATACACTGTACACGTAGGAGAGCAGGATCTCTTCTCTATCTCTGAGCTGGTGGATGTAGACTGCTGCTATCATGTCTCCATACACTGTACACGTAGGAGAGCAGGATCTCTTCTCTATCTCTGAGCTGGTGGGTGTAGACTGCTGCTATGATGTCTCCATACACTGCACACATAGAAGAGCAGGATCTCTTCTCTATCTCTGAGCTGGTGGGTGTAAACTGCTGCTATGATGTCTCCATACACTGTACACATAGGAGAGCAGGATCTCTTCTCTATCTCTGAGCTGGTGTGTGTAGACTGCTGCTATGATGTCTCCATACACTGTACACATAGGAGAGCAGGATCTCTTCTCTATTCCTGAGCTGGTGGGTGTAGACTGCTGCTATCATGTCTCCATACACTGTACACGTAGGAGAGCAGGATCTCTTCTCTATCTCTGAGCTGGTGGATGTAGACTGCTGCTATCATGTCTCCATACACTGTACACGTAGGAGAGCAGGATCTCTTCTCTATCTCTGAGCTGGTGGGTGTAGACTGCTGCTATGATGTCTCCATACACTGCACACATAGGAGAGAAGGATGTCTTCTCTATCTCTGAGCTGGTGGGTGTAAACTGCTGCTATGATGTCTCCATACACTGTACACATAGGAGAGCAGGATCTCCTCTCTATCTCTGAGCTGGTGGGTGTAGACTGCTGCTGTGATGTCTCCATATACTGCACACATAGGAGAGCAGGATCTCCTCTCTCTGAGCTCCTGGGTGTAGACTGCTGCTATGATGTCTCCATACACTGCACACATAGGAGAGCAGGATCTCTTCTTTATCTCTGAGCTGGTAGGTGTAGACTGTTGCTATGATGTCTGCATACACTGCACATATAGGAGAGCAGGATGTTTTCTTCTCTATCTCTAAGTTGCTGAGTGTAGACTGCTGCTATGGTGTCTCCATACACTGCAGACACAAGAGAGCAGCACCTTCTATCTATCACTCTCAGTTGGTGGTTGTAGACTGTTGCTATTATGTCTCCATGTACTGCACACATAGAGAAGAAGAGATCCTGTTCTCTTATCTATGAACTAATGGGTGTAGACTGTTGCTATGATGTTTTCACAAACTGCATACATAATGGATCACGGGCTCTTCTCTATCTCTGAGCAGGTGGGTGTAGACTGCTGCTATGTTTTCTCCATACACTGCACACAGAGAAGAGCAGGATCTCTTCTGTCTCTGAGCTGGTGGGTGTAGACTGCTACTATGATGTCTCCATACACTGTACACATAGGAGAGCAGGATCTCTTCTCTCTCTCTGAGCTGGTGGGTGTAGACTGCTGCTATGTTTTCTCCATACACTGCACACAGAGAAGAGCAGGATCTCTTCTGTCTCTGAGCTGGTGGGTGTAGACTGCTACTATGATATCTCCACACACTGTACACATACCGAATCAAAAGCTCTTCTTCTCTATCTCTCTATAGTACACTCTTATAAGTAACAGCAACATGAAGGAAAACATACAGTAGTACCCAGCAGTGTAGATTTGATTCCAGTAGTTGTAAAACAGTAATCACTTACTATTAGCTGCAGCAGTCTTGTGTGAATCTCTCTGCTTCTATCTTTATTTAGTTGCTGCCTCCTTCTCACCCCAATCTCTCCATAGACGTATATGTGCAGCATGAGACAAAAACAGGCAACAACCCCCCTCAAATTTCCTGTAATCCATCTTTTTCTTTGTTACTTCACATGACAACAGGCAGTGGACAACAAGTTAGAAGGAAGGGAAACCCCTAGTGGCAGCACTTTATAAGGATTTTTCGGCACAAAAACATAATTTTAGTTAAATAAAGTGATTTTAAATTTTAGTAGTTAGCACATTGGCTATCACATAAGCACAAGTTTTAAAGAAAAAAAAAGGTCATTTGCAAATCCTGTAAAATAACAAAAGAAAAAACATTACTCATCTCTTCAATCCCCATAAATGCAATACAGATGTTCTCACGATCCCCACTGGTCTTTGTTTATAGGTTGCCAGTGATGTCACCGTGACGCCAACGTTCCTTTTTCTGCGGCGGATCACTCGGATAGAAAAAAGTAGTCCACACACACAGAGTATTTTCTGAACGAGAAACGGGAATGTTCGGTCCTGTCTTTTTACTTAAATTCTTCGGGCAGTAACAATAAACAGTTCTTGCACACAACAATTTGCATAGTGTTGAAGCAGTGATGGTTCCCGGGGCATTAGGCGTCCACAGTCCTAGTTATCTGCAGGATTTTTCCTACCAGTTAAACTCTCTCTCTTTACTGCCAAACACTCTATTTTCCTCACCTACATGCGGTTTCTCTCTGTCTCCGGTTACATGCGGTTCTTGAGCTGTACTCCCACACGGTTCTGGAATATCTGGACTTTCATACTCTCTTGGAGTAGCTGCTAGAAGGAGAGTTCTTAGTATGGCTGGGCTCTGGCATGAGCAGCAGATCATCTCTCTGCTTCCTCCATCTCTCCCTCTCTTAACTCCTCTCCCTTCTCTCTCCAACTCACTTCTCTTTACTTTAAACATCTCTCCCTTAACTCATCACATCACGTGGACACAGACCAATAGACAGTTAGACAATTCGATACATTTACCAGACAACACCAGACATGAACAGACATTAACCCTTTCATGCCTGCAAACTTCAATACACATAAATCTGATGCATTCCATATTTAAGACAGTAATACAAGACAAACATAAGACTTGTATTCTGAGGTGCTGGAGGGGACCCCAAACTTTGGGCTACTACACATTCTTGATAGAATATCACATTAATCCATCTAATACACCCAGCACAAGAAAAGACAAATGGACATCAGCATTTTAAGTAATACACTGCACATAATAAAGACTCTCACCATTGGCTTTAGCAGAACCATCACGCATAGACAGTATACAGAGTATATAGGGGCGTAACTATAGGGGATGCACAGGATGCAGTTGCACTCGAGCCCAGGACTCCTCTCTTCTGCATATGAGGAGCCCAGTGCTATTAATAAAGCAGTATGTTTGGGAGCCCAGTTACAATTTTTGCATTGGGGCCCAGAAACAAAAAATTATGCCTCCTGTGTCTTTTTTCCCTTTTGTAGATACATTTGGGGACTTGACCTGTCCGAAGCAACTGTGGGTGGCCAATATATTTTAGCAATGTTAAAGTATTTAATTTATGCTCCAATACTTTGAGATTAGTAGAGGGCTTTATGTAGGTAGAATGCACATTGATTGCATACATGAAGGGGAATTGCCAATTTGCATATTTCTTAGCTAATAGCTGCACTGTACCAAAATAGGCTTTTATCCCCTTTCCACAGAATAGGTGTTAAAAGTCTTATTGGTGGAAGTTTCTGCTGAGACCCCACCAATCCCAAGAACAGGGGTCTTGTATCCTCCTCACCTCATCACTGCAGGCCCGCAGCACCCACACACAGTGACGTCAAATTGAATGGAGTGGTGGCTGCGCATGCGAGACTGTCAGGCGTGGCCATTATTGCACCCAACTGCAATGATGTCAGAGCAGTGGGACCCAGAGGACATCAATGACAGGTGGAGTCTCCCATGTTTGGATCATTATAAAACCACTTTTCCATATTTGGAGTTGATCTTGCATTTTAATGGTTGATGTCTAATGGCACTTTATTAGTCCAGTATTATTTATGTGGTTGGTAGGATGCTTTGTACACACCTTTATGTGTAGCTATAAAATACTTGGTTTATCTGAAAAAACACTCTACAACAGGGTGGAAAGGTATTTCCTTACCGAAAATAAATACTAACACTTGTTGGAATACTGACGCCCGTCTGTGTTTCCTTGTGCTTAACCTCGGATATTGACTGTCATGGGTGCTTAGTAGGATCACATGGGGAGTGTGAAGGACAGAATCACATATCAGACATTTGTCTACGAACCATCTCTAGGAGAGTGAGGCCTTTCACATCTAGCTATTATTGGATTAGGCTAATCCTTGGGATTAGAGAGTGCCCACCTAAGCATACCGTACCTTACTGCCACTCTATGATGGTAAGCCTGTACTTTAAGTGGCTGCTCAGAGGCTTCTACAAGCATGCACTAAAGGTTGACAAAGGTATTGGGACACCCAACAATCCTGTGCTGTCGGGCAAAGAGGATATACAAATCATCAATGTGTGATCATTATGTGTAAAGGAAGCACCATGGCCATTGGTTATAGTGAAGTCCATCTTCAACATCAATGAGTTTAGAGATATTTCCGACAGTGTGGCAGCATCTACCTTGTAGCAATAATTTGGTAAAGCTCCGTGTCTCCACCAACATGACCGAGCACCATGTCATACGGCACGCAGTGTTGAGGCTTGGTTTGAGGAGCAGAATATCTGCAAACTTCATTGGCCAGCCCAAAGCCTGGATTGCAATCCCATCAAGCACTTTTGGGATGAACTAGAACACTGTATCCCTGCGCCCACCACGCCCATCATCTCCTGCATCATAATTATCTGAAGCTCTCTATGGGGAATGGAGGCAAATGCCTCCACAAATTCTTGGGAATTTGGTGGAAAGTAGCCTAGGAGGTTTACTGCAGTCATTGATGTCAAAGATGGCCCAACATCGGAGAAATGTGACCAAAATAAAACTTCATCACCTTCTATGTGTGCGCCAATATTTTTCCCAACATAGTGTATTACTCCTGTGTAGACTCTATGGCTGAAAAAAATGGATGAATCTCTAGTAAGCCATTAGTACGATTTAGTAGGGACCACAAAACCCTGAACAGATAAACTAAAGGGATATGTATATACCGGTTCCCATTATATGCCAAACCATCCCGTAGAGATAAAGCATGTGAAGGACAGAATGACCCACTTAATGGTATCCCAATTAAACCCATTAGGTTCCATTGTTTGTAGATGATTCACTCTGTTTCTTTCTTCTGGATTGTCTGAGCCTTGTTTCATTTTTTTACATTTGGGCAAATATGTTGAATTCTCATAAACATGAGAACCTGCATAACATTGTCATCGGTGAAATTAGGCCTGTGTTCCCTGAACCAGTTGTTAAAATAACATCTACAAACTGGGGAGAAGTAACATTCTGACCCAACTTACCCTAGATATTTAGGACATAGACACAACTGAATAACAAGTGCTTACCGTATGTCCACCTTATTTGTGCTTCTCCTTTGATGCAAGTGGAGAGTTTATGTCATCGTCCCACCTGCACTGTTCAACAAGAGCCTGCCCAGAAAAGACCAGATTGACATCTCTCAATAACAGTGCAAGAACTGGGACAGGTGAGTATCTGCTACTTGGGGGTAAGGGGCTCTACCTTTTATGCAAAAACAAAATCATTTTTCAGTCCCACTATCTTCAAGCCATGATGAACAAAAGGAGGTGTCATCCTGATCACCTTAAAACCCACTTCATGAAATGATATGTAGAAGAAAACCAGCACCAATGGCGCTGCTGGATGGAACCACTGCTAAAAACCCCTGACACCAGAAAATAATGTCCAGAGGTATTAATTGAAGAGTCAGGGCATGTAGTACAGTACAGTGCTTTTCAGCCCTCTCAGAGGTCTTCATCAGGTTTTGATGACGGTTCGAAAAAAATCTTTGGACATTATCTTCTGGTGTTGGGGGCTTCCAGCATCCAGAAGCACCACTGGTGGTAGTTTTCTTCTACACATCATCTGATCCTGATCTTGGCCTTGTACCTGTCTCCTCCCATTGATTGTTTATCTGGTACTTGTGCTCCTGGCTCTGACCCTTGGCTCCATTCTCTACTGTGCTCTTGTTTCATCCTCTCGCCTAATGCATCATGACCCCTCTCCTAGTGATGACCTTAGACCCCGTTCCTGACTACATTACTACTGTATCAGGGTTACTGTCACCAATCCGTCACTATTCAGGGAACCATGACGATGACATCTTCCTGCAGCAAAGCTTATACCTTTTTGTGGGGGTTACGGGAGATAGACTCCACACTCGACCTATTACAGCGCCAAACACATTACAGCTTTGAGAATGCAACTCTCCAGCAAAATTCGAAGGTTGATTGTTGTACTTTGTCTGGATAATGTCTTTGTCAGAATCTGCTGCAGAGATTACCAGAGTCCTTAACAAATTCGGATGTTGAGAAACAATTTCCTCATAAGCATAGGTATTGGCTTTTAGGAATATCTATTTTGGGGTATATGGCTGAAAGCTGTCTAATCATAAGAGACTGCTTGTTGATGCGGGTTTTCTATGCAAACATATCAAAAGTGTGCCAGCTTGTATTTTATTTGCAGCATTATTATCCAAAAATGCCAAGTATTTACATTTGTTTTGCAAACTTATTCTCCATTCCTTGTCAGAGCAGATGTATGCCCATAGTCATTATACAGTGGTTGTTACCATCAGCAGTTCTGTTGTTTTGTCATCTGCTGCCTTATAATTTGTTGTTGGGGCAGTTGCTATGTAACTCTCTCACAGCTAACCCATGAGAGCTGATCATCTGACCACTTTGTTGCAGCTTAGGCTAATTTGGAGAGGAGTTCCTGACTGGTTAACCTCTTTTTAAAGTGCCCTGGCTTTTGCAGTGTGTTGCTGATTATAGCCTAAGCTATGTGCATTTGAAACCAGTATTCCTTGTGTGCTTCTAGTATTTTGTTTCTAGTCCACTTTGCTTCAATGTAGTCTTGTTCCTGTGGTTGTTCTAATCCATTCCTTTCTTCTAAGCTTTGTATTTTGTTGTTTACTTTTCCCTGCTTGTATGTATCCCTGTTTTGCATCTTAGTTTAGCGTTTCTTAGGTTGGCTTTTTTGTCTCTGGGTCTTAGTTGTTTCTCACACTTTGTCAGACTCAGTGTTACATTTAGGATTTCCATTACCGATGCTTAGAGATAGTGGTGTCTGGTGTTAGGGTCAACATCAGGGATAGATTAGGGGAAGATTTAGAGAAAGCTAGATATAGTTACGGATTATCAACTTCGTATTAACTGTTCATCATCTCCATCTTCTCCATTACCTGATAACTGTCACCATTATGTCTTTGCTCTATTGTCTGACTTCCATCATCTGTTTGTGTAATGATCTGAATTTCGTTATCAATCTGTTACTGTTATCTATTGATGAGTTCCTAATTTTGCATTATTTACTAGTATTGATCTGTTTTTCATATTATTGTTTATTTGACTGACTAGTTGTTACATAATTTGCCCATACTCTATGTCCTGGAGGACACCCGACGCACTGAAAGGCGTGGGAGGACTTAAGTCTAAGTAAGTAAGCTTACCTGGAGTATTTGAGTCCTGGGAGATACCAATGGTACCCAGAAGAGGTGACTGCTATAAGTAAAATCCAGTTCTGCCAACTTATGTCCAGCCGGTATTGTTGCAGGGGTGCCACTTCAAATTCTGTCCACAAAGGACAGAAGCTGGTGCACATACATCGGGTCACAGGAACTCCCGATTCCACTACCCCTGAGTTGATGGTAATATTGACCATCAGACAGAAAATCACTCTAGGTAAGTATCATTCCAGTAGACAGAGGGTGAGTTCATAATGACAACGGAACCGGATACTTCAGGATGCAAGTAAATGTCCTACAGCCCTGAGTGTCCATTTATGGAAAATTAATTGGTGCTAACCTCAATGTCGATACTAGCTGGTAGAATTCCCACATCTGCAGTGACCACCTTCAAACTAAAGAGCAAATCTGTGGTGCTGCAGAATTACAAAGGCTCTCCAATATTGTCTTACATATCAATTTATCACAACTAAGGACAAATAGCCGGTGATAGTATTTCTGTAAGGCGCCAAATATCGCACTTTCTCAATTCCTGGCGAACAGCCATCACAGATCTTCAGTGATTAAATGCTTAAAGACTCAGCCAATTTTGGCCTTAAAGGGGATTTCGGTATTCATGTAAGTAATGATTAATCATTTCATGAATAAAAATTCACATCACTTACCTAAAATACTTCAGTTTCAGTTCCTTGAAACTTAGAAAAAAGCAGGCTTAAAATTTGTACTTTGGCTGTTTTCACATTCCAAATTTTGCATATTTACAAGTTTTTCTACAAAAAGATTTATGACTGAAACCCTTTAAGTGTACCTTTAACTAATGTCTAGAGATGAGCGAGCTTACTCACTAAGGGCAATTGCTTGATCGAGCATTGCCCTTAGCGAGTACCTGCCCGCTCGGGAGCATAGATTCGGCTGCCGGCGGCGGGGGAGAGCGGGGAGGAACAGAGGGGAGATCTCTCTCTCCCTCTCTCCCCCTCCGCTCCCTCCTGCTCACTGCCGCAACTCACCTGTCACCCGCGCCGGCACCTGAACCTTCTCTGCCGAGCGGGGAGATACTCGCTAAGGACAATGCTCGATCGAGCAGTTGTCCTTAGCAAGTATGCTCGCTCATCTCTACTAATGTCACTTCTTAAAAGAATGCCTGTAAAAATGAAATATACTGCAATACTGGAGTATTGCAGTATACTGTATAAGTGATCAAACAACTGCACGCTCAATTCCTCTTAGTAGACAAAAGAAAATGAAAAGTAAATAAAAAAAATACATTTTTTACTCTGAAAAAGGAAAAATATTAAAAGTTATTAAAAAACTTTCCCATATTTATAATTAAAAAAATAAAACACAAAAAACATTTAGCATCTCAGCATCTGTAAGGCCTTAGTCAGACGGGCGTTTTTTTGCGTGATTTGCGCATGCGATTTGCGCATATATAGAACCAATGGTTCGCTATGGTATCGGTCACATGTCCGCTTTTTATGCGGATATGCGAAAAATTATAGGACACGACGATTCGCAGATCGCGCCTATCTGCGTTCTGCGTTTTATGTGCGCACCAAAATCATTTTTTTCGCCGGTCAGTCTAAGTTTCATGCGCATTTTGATGCGCACGGCGATTTTTCTCCGGTCAGACGGGCGTTTTGCTGCGACGATTAACGCGGCTAGGTGCAGATTTTTCCCGCGATTTTTCGCCGCCGGTCATGCGATATGCGCATGCGACATGCGATGCGCAAATCGCGCGAAAAAACGCCCGTCTGACTAAGGCCTTAGTCTGATCTATATATCAAGCACGGTGCAGTGAACATCATAAGAGAAAAAAAATACATAACACCAGTATTGCACTTTTTTTGGCACCCCATCTCCAAGAAAAAAATGTAATAGAAAGTGATCAAAAAGTCATATGTATTCCAAAATAAAAAACAATAAAAACCACTGGTCGTCATACAAAAAACAAGTTATTGTCGTCAGAAGATGGTGACAGAAAAAAAAATATATATTTTTTAACACATTTCTTTTTCTTATGTAGTACTAGAACTTTAAAAGACTACATAAATGTGGTATTGTTGTAATTGTACTGACCCACAGTAAACTGTAAAAGCAATACCCCCAAAATAGTACAATTGCTTTTTAAATTTCCTTTTTATTTCAAGATACTTGAAGATATTTAAAGAGGACCCGCACTTTTTTTAATGTACAGAATAGACGATTCAAAGTATTTTTGTCACAGGTTTTATCAGCCTTTTCTGTTCATTTTTCTTACAAAATCCCTCTTCTGTTATACAGCTAGGTGAAGATGGGGCCAAGAGATCTATAACAGTAGGGGGCGCTCCATCCAGATGTGCCTGCAGTGTTCTCTACAGAACAGGTGACAATAATGTACCGTTGTGTATAAAGGATCTCTATTTGATATTCATTATTTTCCATAACTCTCTGCCAGCACTCTGTCCCAGCACCCCCGTGTGTTGTACTGCTCTCTCCACTCATATGCAACCACCATCACCTGGTGCTGTGAAGGGAAGCTGTTCTATGCTGCAGACGGCTTCTTCTCTCACAGGGGCTCTCAGTGCATCAGGTGTACAACATCATATGCACTGAGAGCCCCATTTAGTATATATTGGTGACATCCATTTCTCCTGCCCATGTGCATAACCTTACATTTATCAATATTGAACTTCATTTGCAATTTATCCACCCAAGCCTCCAGCTTATCCAGGTCCATATGCTGCCATACATTGTCCTCTGTTGAATTAATTATATTGTATAATTTCATATAGTTTGCAAATATCAATATATTACTGTACAGTCCCTCTATCAGGTCATTGATAAATATATTGAACAGAATAAAGCCCAATACTGAACCCTGTGGCACCCCGCTAGTAACGAACCATTTATTACCCCCCTCTGCTTTCTACCTCTGAGCCAGTTCTTTACCCAAATACACACGTTTTCACCCAATCCGAGCTTCTCATTTTATATATCTGCCTATTATGCGTCACGGTGTCAAATACTTTATAAAAATCCAGACATATGAGATCAATAGACTCTCCCAGGTCCAGCCTAGAACTTATTTTATTGTAGAAGCTGATCAAATTGGTCTAACATGATCGACCCCTCATGAACTCATGCTGATGAGGAGTTATTCCATTGTTCTCCTTGAGGTATTCCAAATTGGCATCTCTCAGAAACCCCTCAAATATTTTTCCAATTATTGAAGTGAGACTTACTGGCCTGTAGTTACCAGGCTCTCTTTTATACCCTTTTTGTATATTGGAACCACATTGGCAATACGCCAATCCAGTGGTACAACCCCGGTCTCAATAGAGTCTCTAAATATAAGAAATAGCGGCCTGTCTATCACATCACTTAGTTCCCTTAGAACCTTTGGGTATATTCCATCCGGCAATTTGTTGATTTTAATCCTTTTTAATCGGCTCTGCGCTTCCTCCTGCATTAAGGCCCATTTACACCAGTCAATGATTGCTTTAAAAAAACGCTATTTGGCGATCGTTTTAGTGATAATCATTGCGTCTAAACGCGCGCCTATCTTGCACTTTTCGGGCACTGCTAGCTGATCGTTAAATTCAGTCCAACCTAAAAATCATCGTTCAGTTTCCTACATCTCCTACACCTAAGTAGCCTAAGTAGGATTTATCATACAGACATACCCCTCCCTCTTTCTGGTGCGCACGGTCTGAAGAGACTGTAAATTCACCACCTAATCGCAGTTATCATCAAGCCACGTTTCCGTTATTCCTACTATATCGTATTTTTCTTCAGACATTCTCGATTCAAGCTCACGCACTTTACTGATCAGACTTCTTGCATTTGTTGCCATACAATTTATACGATTGTTGTTTTTTATATTCATTGTGCTACTAATGGTACTATTAGCTGTTCTGCCAGTTCTAGCTGTACTAACCCCACCCCCACTCGACCCCCATTCCCATTACTTGGACCCCGGTCACTGTCTACACTGTCTTCCCCCCTATTGCTCTTGCTGACCTTCCCTCCCCATGTCCCTAGTCTAAACACTCCTCCAACCTTCTAGCCATCTTCTCCCCCAGCACAGCTGTACCCTCCCTATTGAGATGCAGCCCATCCCTATGGTAGAGCTCGTACCACATACATTTGTAAGAAACAGTATACTCTATTCTGTTAAAAACCGCACGTGTTTTTAATATTTTTTTCTAATTGTGTGTAAAGTGTGCAATTACATACAGTATACACGGTGAGTTCTATAACTTATAGCAGCTAGATAGATAGATAGATAGATAGATATGCGATAAATAGGTATGAGATAGCTAGATAGATACCCCAGACCACTTTTCTGTGCGAGAAAAGCAGCAGGGCACATAGACGCGGCCGTCGTACCCTTTGTCAGCAAGAGCAGCAGGATGTGGATATCATCATCCTGTTCTGCTCCACTCCGTGCCATGCGTCTTCCTCCCTCCTCCTGCCTTCTCTTCTTCTTCTCTGCTTCGGCTTCCTCTCCGGCTGATCGCACAGCCGGCCACATGATTGGTGTGGTGCAGCCAACAGTGCGACCAGTCGGTATTGCACTAAATGTGTGTTTGTATATGACAGAGGGTGGCCTCTGGGCCCCCTCAGCGCAGGGGCCTGGTCGCCACTGCGACCCCTGACGGTACACCTATGGTGAGCAGTCTGCAAACCATGTACTATGAGGAAGGGAATGTTTAGCTTGCAGAAGAGAAGGCTGAGAGGCGACCTAATAGCTGTCTACAAATATCTGAAGGGCTGTCACAGTGCAGAGGGATCAGCCCTATTATCATCTGCACAAGGAAAGACTAGAAGCAATGGGATGAAACTGAAAGGGAGGAGACACAGATTAGATATTAGACAGTGAGGGGATCAATGAGTGGAACAGATTACCACAGGAGGTGGGGAGTTCTCCTTCAATGGAAGTATTCAAACAAAGGCTGGACAGACATCTGTCTGGGATGATTTAGTGATCCTGCACTAAGCAGGGGGTCGGACCTGATGACCCTGGAGGTCCCTTCCAACTCTACCATTCTATGATAAAAAGTCTGATATATTAAAATAATGCATTATTTGTTCTGCAAGGGGAACAGTATCTAAAAAAAAAAATACAACACCAGAGCTGTTCTTTTTGGTTGCCCTGTCTCCAAGAAAAAAACTTATTAAAAAGCAATTAAAAAGCCGTATGCATTCCAAAGTGGTACCAATAGAAACCAGGAGTCGGCACAAAAAACAAGCCTTACAACAGCTGCAGTGAAAAAAAAAAAGTTATGGTGGTCCGAAGATGGCAACAAAATGTTTTGGATTTATTATTTTTTCAGTAGTAACAGACAAATAATATATAAATTTGTTATAATCGTACCGATCCCTAGAATAACGTTATCATCATTTTTGCCGCAGTCTGTATCTCAGCACATTACATGATGATGTTTTTCTGTGGGCTGGTATGGTGACAACAAACCAATTACTTGTCAATTACAAATCAAAAAAACAAATTAATACTTATTTTAGGTTTTTCCACTTTTGCACAATAATAGCAATTTTTGGGAAATAATTTTTTTTTACATTGTTGCATTTTGAGTCCCATAACTGTTTATTTTTCCATGGGTGAAACTGTTTTTTGTGATAAGCGGTCATCTAAAATGATAGTATTTGGGCTACATGAGGCTTTTTCAATCAGTTTTAGGCCTTGTTCACACGAGCGCTGAATTTATTAACCAGGTCGTTACAGACATGCTAATACTAAATATGTGAGTTTTAAAAACTTTTTAAGTTTTTTACACAAACAGGGGAAATTACGCAAAAAAGGTTTTTCTTTTTTCTTAAAGAATTTTTTATGTCCCTGTCGAGGACTTGATCCATAAAAGCTGTGATCACTATGATAAGGCATTGCAGTTCTTCTGTACTGCAATGAAGTATCACTCACAATAGCAATCACAGACCATGGCAGGTTCGGACACCAGTGTATGGCATCCAGTTGCCGTAGCAATCCATCAACCCTCCACGATTACATCACAGAGTGGCAATGACTTTACAGATCAAGGTTCCCCCCACTGTGAACCCTTTACATGCTGCAATGTACAGTGATCGCATCATATAAGGAGTTAACAGTAGGGATTGATGTTCCCATCAATCCTCGATGTTGCAGCTGGTGGCAGACTATCAGTCACAGCCCACTCCTGCTGCAGGATGGCATGGGCTCACTTCTGAGGACCCACCATTCACAGCATGTAGGTGAAGTCCTATTGGGTTAAGTGCCCCCTAGTCAGTATATAAACTTACATCCTGTGACATTAAAGGGTTAAAGAGGTTGTTCAGTTGTAAACTATTCATGGTCTATAAGTAGGACTGGCCATCAATAATACTGGGACCCGGGACTCCTGCCAATCAGCTGTTTACTAGGTTGGTGTGCTCATACAATGAGCTGATTTCTGCAGGAGGCAGACAGCTCTGTTCTCACTGCAGTGGCCAGGCTTGGTATTGCAAGACAAGTTCCCATTGACTTCAATGCAATGCAAGCTGAGGCTGCAATACCAAGCCTGGCCACTATGGTGAGAATGGAGATTCCAGCTTTGGGCAGAAGTCAGCTCAGTGCACACATGCCCAGTGACCAGCTGAATGTCAGGGGTCCTTGGCAAAGACCCCCATCAATCTATTATTGATGATAACCCATTCTGCTGATAGTCCATCCAAAGTTTACAACCCCTTTAACTTAACATTTTACACTTTATAGTCATGTGCACAGCGGTGGTGGTTCGGGGTGCTGACCCTCCCTTTTAGTTTGTGACATTGCTTTTAGATGTACCCTAATGTAGGGCTTTCAGTGGCGCCACACAACGTCTACCGATCAACATGCGTATGAAACATTATACATGCAACACCTCTTCAATACAAGTTCGGGTCAAGGAAACGCGAAGAGCGAAGTGTAACAGCATGTTGAATGTTCTGGATCAGCAGAGACTCTGACGTAAGGGGAGCCTTATCTTATCTGAGGGTCACCTTTTCTGCAGAACAACATCAACTGTACAACAAGTGGCTGGTCCAGGAGTGCTCTATATTACCCCTAAAGAAGCCTAAAGGCGGCCAAATACCTTAGTCTAAGGTTGATCAAAATGGACTATTATAACCAAAATGATCATTAATCAGGTGAAACTTTAACAAAAAATGATCATCTCAGCTATCTGATGACAGACAGTCACACTCTGGACAGAAGGCGCCATGATTAACATTTCTGCCAACAGACCATCTCTGAACTGCTGAATGAGCTGCCTCTAATTGGTCACAGCCTGACCAATCAGAGGCAGATCTCACTCACACCCATTCATGAATTCATGAATGGGTGAGTGAATGCTGCCTCTGATTGGCTCAGCGCAGCTCTCAGCTGAATGACAGCAGTTCAGCACCACAGTGCAGGGGACAGCAGGAGAAGACACGGCTGTGCCCCGGCAGCTGAAGGGAGGTGAGTATCTATTTTTTATTTTTTTTTAAATCACTTTTAATTCATTTCCAGGGAATGGCTTATATGTAAAGCCCTTCCCTGAAAAAGAATTCAGGTGTGCCACCAGACCATTGTCTTCAATGGAGTCGCCGGCAGCAGCAGCAGCGGCTCCATTGAAGAGAATGCCTGGATTTTTATTCTTTTTCACACTAAAATCTTTCTTTTTCAGGTAAGGGCTTATATTTTTAAGCCCTTCCCGAAAATTCATCCCGCGCTCGCCGGCAGCCCATTGCTTTCAATGGAGTCGGCTGTATTGCCGGCTCCATTGAATTCAATGGGCTAACATCGTTCTTCTCTGCCACAGCTGTTACAGCTGTGGCAGAGGAGACCGATCGTTATGCTGACAGGGGGGGGTCTCACTCTTGCCACTATTGTGGCTTAATAGTGAGACCTCGGAGCCCGAAATGCAGCCCTGCATGTTGCTCCTCGCCTGCCCTATCCATTTCTGTGTTTTTTACATGACTTTGGTGATTTGCTAAGATTTTCACAAATGAAAACCTTAGTGGAGCACCAGTCATATACAAAAATGCTCGAGTCACCCATTGACTTCAATGGGGTTCGTTACTCGAAACGAACTCTCGAGCATCACTGAAAGTTTGACTCGAGTAACGAGCACCCGAGCATTTTGGTGCTCGCTTATCTCTACTTTTACGCAATCGCCATTATTCATTGGATAGCGGCAATCACACGTCAGGGGACCTCTCACCGTGGCCCTTGGTCACTGCTCCAGGCTCTCAGCTACCTTTAGAAGCCAGAAGCAAGGAGATTTTAAATTTCCCAAGCCCTCCCCAGCTTCTGCACTTGATTCCGTTATTTCGGCGATGGGCACATGCGCCAAAGCTGAGGAAAGGTCCGCAGATAAGGATTCCGTCAGAGGGCATCACCGAAGACCTTAGTTAAGTGATTTCACCTCCCCTTATGGATTGGATCCGTGGCGGAAGGTGAAACTTTAACTTTTTTTTACTTTTTACATGATCGCTGTTATCCATTGGATACTAGCTGGAAGCTGAGAGCATTTAAATTTCCCTGGCCTCCCGGCCCTCTGCACGTGCGCATGACGTAATGACGTATAGCGCGCATGATCAGAGGCCGGCGTCAGGTCCTGGAGGACCAGAACGCCGCGGGTTATCATATAGGATGGGGGGGAAGTATCCTCAGCTCCTCTTACGGATCGGATCTGTAAGGGGAGCTGAAATTTGAACTTTTTTAAACTTTATATTGACTTTAGCTTCCCAAGGCCCCCCATGACAGCTCCAGGATGTCAGCTACCTCCGGTAACTGACAGCATGGAGCTGTCGTGTTCACAGCCTGCAGGATTTTAATCCCCAGAGGAAGTGTGTTTTTACGGCCCAGGGGATTAAAGCCCAGCAAAGCAGAAAGTAAAAAGTCTAAGGGGTGGTCACTAAAGGGTTACATACAGGTCTGAATAGCTATGAGCAGTGCCCAGTGATGCTTGTTCCTGCGCTGTTACACAGGACCAAGTATCGTTGGCATCACTCACAGCGCTGCCAGCATGGAGGCGGAGCGGGCCATGGAGCTCTTCTCCCCTGCCGGCGTCTATTCACAGTAAGCAGACAGTCATTCAAAAGTGAACAACTGCTGTTTACACTGATTGGCACGTAATTCAGTTTTCTGCATGCAGAAACTGAACAACTGAGCAATTCTTGTTCAGTCATTCAGTCGCTGTATGCATTTACACAGGACGACTATCTCCTCAGATTCCCGTGGGAGTGCAAGAATCTGAATGATACTGAAAGATAATCGTCCCTTGTAAAAGACCATAATGGTGAGCACACCTAATGTCTGAATTGAGACCAGCCTCACTTACGGTTCAATGCGTGGAAACCGGCACTAGCAGCCCAGGCTAGTCCAACATTGGGAGCACAACTCTACCTTGGTTCTCTTGGATCCTTGTAGCAGCACTGATACTTCCATCAGGTTGGGGCTGGGCCTTTCTCCTCTTTGCAGATCCAGACAGTCTCTAATTCCTCGGTTCAGCAGCATCCTGTCTCTAGACACCAATGCACTCTCAGTCAGTCAGACAGCAGCTCCTCTAACTTGCCTTGCAGTCCCTGCACTTACTGCAGATTACTGCGCTCACAGTCTGCAGCGCTCTGGCAGCACTTCTAGCTCATTGTCCCACACTTTGTAGTCTCCCGTGGAGCAATAAGAAATTCTGCCTTTCATATCCTAGGCATCGGCCAATTAGTAAGAGCCCACTGGGCATGCTCAGTGACAAGATCTAAAATTAAAAAAAGGCTAATCAGAACGGGAGATCATTTGCTCACATATTATCCTAATCTCTAAACAAAGAAGGGATCCCCAAGATTACATACATCACAGGGGCATTGCTCCTTTAAACTCAGATTAAAAACTATTCACCTGTTAACTTGTGAACCATCTTAATGTTTGGTTACCTTCTCTTACCCATAAAGACAGCAATTCACTTAATTTAGTTCGTTAAGCCCTTAGCACCACAGGGTGTACATTTACATTCTAGGTGTGCAGGGTTTACATGGAGCGAGATGGCAAGCCGATCCAGCTCCACACAAGACAGGCGCCAACTGTCTGTGGTAGCAGACACCCAAATGCAACAGGTGCGATCAGCACTAATGCCGATCCTGGCTGTTAACCTTCTAAATGCCACTGTGAATTCTGGCAGCAACATTTTAATGCCCTGATCGTTGTTTGGGGGTCCCAAATGCCCCCACCCACAATGCGATCGCGGGGTGTCTGTGACACACCTTCATAGACTGTTAAAATGCGGTATAATGTAATACTGTTATATTATACTGTATGAGTGTTCAAGTCCTTCATGGGGACTACCGTATATACTGGCGTATAAGACGACTTTTAAACCCCGAAAAATCTGCTCTGAAGTCGGGGGTCGTCTTATACGCCGGTAATACAAAAAAAAGAAAGTGTCAAAAAAAAATAAATCATTACTCACCTCCCCCGGCGTTCTGCGGCACTGCTGCAGGCTGTCGCTCCCTCCTGGTCCCTGGCAGAGCATTGCTTTCTGGACGCAGGGCTTGAAATCCCCACCTCCAGAAAGCTAATACTGTGATTAGCTAACACACGCCGTCAGCCAATCACAGCCATTCAATGACATCATTGAATGGCTGTGATTGGCTGAAGGCACGTGTGTTTTCTGGAGGCGGGGATTTCAAGCCCTGCGTCCAGAAAGCAATGCTCTGCCGGGGACCAGGAGGGAGCGACATCCTGCAGCAGCGCCGCAGAACGCCGGGGGAGGTGAGTAATGATTTTTTTTTTTTTGCTCCGCTGTATTCCCGGCGTATAAGGTGAAAGTTGGGGGGTCGTCTTATACGCCGGTATATACGGTAAATAAAAATGTAAAAATGAGTAAAAAAAGTTATTTTTAAATATTGGAAAACCCTCAGCCTCCTTTTCCCGTATTAATAAAAAAATTATTAATCAGCATATTTGGTATTGCCACGTCCAAAAATTCCTTCTGCTGCAGAGTAGACACTGTAAAACAAGACCCCTCCTCCCACCCCCCAAAGATGGTGGAATTGCATTTTTTTCCTATTTCTCTACACTTACAGTTTTTTTTTACGTTTTTCAGTACATTAAATGGTACAATTAAATTATACCTTTGAAAAAACAACTTGTCCCACAAAAAACAAGCCCTCATGTAGCTGTGTAAACGGAAAAATGAAAAAGAAAGGATTTTTATGAAAGTGAGGAGGAAAATAAAAAAAAATGCTCCGTGTCCTTTAGGGGTTAATAAACATTCAGCTTCTGCCCTCCTGCTTAGTTTTGACATTGAAAAAAGCTCTTAATTCATTTGTTATCTCAAGCGCTGCCCTGGCAACTATTCATAGCCTTTAGGCTAAATTCACACGGGCGAGCGCGATATCGGGCTGAGAAACTCAGCTTACTATCACGCCTGCCAATGCGCATATTACACACCGATGCAAACCATTCTTCATTCAGACCGCCTTGCATCACTTCTGTGAAAGGATCACAAGTGTTTTCCATTGTTTTCAATGCTTGCAATGTCTTTAAAGGTCCCACTGAAAACAATAGTAACATAGCATGTTAGGCTGAAGGGAGACAATGTCCATGTTGTTCTGCCTGTTTCCACCCCCCTTGTTGATCCAGAGGAAGGCAAAAAAAACCCGGATGGGGCAGAAGCCAATTTAGCCCATTTGGGGGGAAAAAATTCCTTCCTGATTCAATAATGGCAGTCAGAATAATCAGTGGATCAACGTTTAAAAGTTCCTACTTGACTACAAAACCCGGATCAACAACCCGCTGGTTATTTAATGTCTATATCCTGTAATATCATAGCGCTCTAGAAAGGCATCTAGTCCCTCCTAAACTCCTCTAAGGATTTTGCCATCACCACGTCCTCAGGCAGACAGTTCCACAGTCTCACTGCTCTTACAGTAAAGAATCCCCTTCTAGGTTGGTGATGAAACCTGCTTTCTTGTAGATGTAGCGGATGCCCTCTTGTTACTGTCACAGTCCTGGGTATAAACAGATCATGGGAGAGATCCTTGTATCGTCCCATAATGTATTTATACATAGTTGCCACACTCTGCTTTCTATCTCTGAGCCAGTTCCTTACCCAAATACACACGTTTTCCCCCAATCCGAGCTTCTCATTTATATATCAGCCTATTATGCGGCACGGTGTCAAATGCTTTAAAAATCCAGATATACAAGATCAATAGACTCTCCGCGGGCCAGCCTAGAGCTTACGTCATTGTAGAAGCTGATCAAGTTGGTCTGACATGATCGACCCCTCATGAACCCGTGCTGATGAGGAGTTATACTGTTGTTTTCTTTGAGGTATTCCAGAATGGTGTTTCTCAGAAACCCCTCGAAACCCCTGGACAGATTCATGGGGGTGCAGGTTGAGGGACACTTGGGAAATAATGACCACAATATAATTAATTTCCAATTGTTATCCAATAGGAAGCCTTATCAGGGAGCGACAAAATAACTAAACTTTAGTAAAGCAAAATATGATCAGCTAAGAATTACCTGGCAATACTAAATGGGACAGTGTCCTCAAAAATAACAGTACAGGCGACAAATGGGTGAAGTTCCAAAACATCCTAGTAACCTCATGTGAGCAGTTCATACCCTTTAAAAACAAAAGAACTACGCATAAAAGGTTATCAATGTGGCTCGACAAGACTGTAAGGGGGGCAATAAGCGAATAAAAGAAAGCGTTTAGATCACTAAAACAAGGAGGCAGCGAAGAAGCACTAAAAACATACAGGGAAAAAAACAAGGAGGAGGCAGAGAGACTAATCGCCAAGGAGAGCAAAAATAACCCTAAGCTATTTTTTAATTATATAAACGGTAAAAAGATTTGCACTGAAAGCGCTGGTCCGCTAACAAATAATGCAGGAGAAACAAGAAGATGATGGGGGAAGGCGAATCTATTAAATAGTTTTTTCTCAAGTATACACATGGGAGAAAAAGAAATGTCACACGAGATGCAAGGGGATAAAATAAATCCCCCACTAAATATCACCTGCCTAACGCAGGAGGAAGTGCAGAGCCAGGTAAAAAAGATTAAAATTGACAAATCACCGGGCCCGGATGGAATACACCCAAGGGTTCTAAGGGAACTAAGTGACGTGATAGACAGACAAAAAGGGGGCCTGGTAACTACAGGCGGGTAAGTCTCACTTCAACAAGTGACAGCTATGGCAGGGGATTCTTTACTCCCCGCAGCGAGTCCCCTTGTCACTGAACACTGACAGTGCTGTCACAGTATTCAGTGACAAGGGGCTCCCCCGCTTCGGAATATTGACACGCACTACAGACCCGTGGTGCACGCATGTCCTATGTTTTGCAGGTACGTGAGTTTGCATGCCTGTAAAACACAGAAATGTGAACACACTGTAGGGAACCAATGGTTGTAAGAAGCACGTGTTTTTGTGTACACACATAAACACGCTAGTCTGAATCCACCCTAAATACCGAGCAGTACTTGTACTATCTGGCTCAGAGTTCCTGCATAGATAATCCAATGCCAGTAGATGTCAAGAAGCAGGCTTTAACCTACTCACACGTTAGTACATGATGCCTTCTAAATTGCACAAAATTTTCCCCTCCTCACCCTTGAAATATTGGCACTGTAGTACAGTGGTGGGTCCTCTTCTAGTCGTCTTCTGGGTTTGCCCCAATACGGAACTTTTGGAAGGCTGTCTACTCCATTTCATGTAAGATTTTGCACCTGCAGGTTCCTAAGTCTTCGAGCCTATTCCTACTACATATCTCAGATATCCCTCCACGTACATACCTCAAATCTATACTTATGCATCCTATTAATGCAGTCTGCTCGTGTATCTCGGCTTTTTGGGATTCCCCACCCTCCTTGAAGCATTGGGTCAACAAGGTGGAGAAAATCCAGTGGATGGAGGAACTTACAGCCTCCCTCTATGACAAATATGTCTCTCGGTACCCCACCTGGGTCCCCTGAGTTAGTTTTCAACACATGCAAGAATACCACGTAATCTTAGGCTCTACCTGAGATACCAGCTAGGAAGAATAGAGAAAGGCACAGGAGATAAGTAGCAGGGATGTTCTAGGTGCACTCAATATGGGGAGTAGGTGCATCTGGACCCCAGCCCTTCTCTTCTCCTCTCCACTCCCCCACCTTCTTTTTTTCCTGTTTTATGGTCCCTCATTCCTTCCCTTCTTCTCCTCTTTCACTCTTCCCTTTTATTACCTCCTTTTGGTTGTCCTACTCTAAACATATTGTCTTTTTGTGACTGGCTTCTCTGTCTCTTCACATGTTTGCATTGTCTGATTAGTGGTGCACTCTGACTATCTGAATTATCATCTAATGTTATACAAACTTGTCTTTCCTTTTCCGTATCTGGATACTTATAATAGTCGTATGGCACATCTAAATCCGAAAAAAAGATAGAAAAAGCTTTAAATAAAGAATTTCTTCAAAGAAAAACTTTCTGAAGCATCAAGCATTTCTGAATAAAACATTCCCAGGGTAATAGGTATACCTGTCCCGGGGTCATGCTGGTGGCAGGATCCCTTTAATACAATCTATAAAAAGCTGTCCATAGCCAAAGAATGGAGACTTACTGGATTTTGACCCAATAGAGGTTTTACCATGAGCTGTCAGGAATTGATGCGACTCTTACTGTATTTACTATCTGTGTATTTTGTGGTGCTTACTCCGCATAAGAACACGGCCATGAATAAAGAACGGGATCTGAACCTCCTCCAGGAGCAACTTCTCCTAACTTTCCAGGAGCAATTTCTTCCAACCCTCCAGGAGCAACTTCTTCAAAACCTCCTGGAGAAACTTCCCCCAACCCTCCAGGAACAATCAGGTGATGAACAATGCGTTTTCCAGCCTGATGGAGCACCATGTCACAAGGCAAAAGTGCTAAGTAAATGGATCAGTGAACAAAGCATTGACATTTTTAGTCCATGTCTACGAAACTCCCAAAAATCTCATCCCACTGAAAACCTGCGGTCAATCCTCAAAAAGTGGGTAGACAAACAAAAACAAAGAAATAGTGATACCCCAAGCACTGATGAGGAAGAATGTGTCGCCATCAGTCAGGATTTGGCCCAGAAGCTGATATCCAGCATGTCTGATACGATCGTGTGGGCAAACTAAGCACGGAGCCCACGCGATCGTGCCCAAATAGGACTGGAATGGATGCACACGAGTGCACAGAGGTTTGACAATGGGTTTCAGGCAAACTTGCCCTGTGCTACAAGGAAGGATGACATGGCCCTACCTAAGCCGGGGATTCACCCCAATAAAGGGCGGTCCAGAACAGGACGCATTCACATGACAGGGACTGAACAACAGGACACACAGAGCCAGAATACACAGCATACAGAAGCCAAAATGCAACCACTAGTAACAGATGATAAGCTGAATATAAAAGCGAGGTGTTAGTTCGTACATTGGCCGATGAACTTAAGCTGCAAGCCTCGGCAAGGCCCCTCGCATCTTGCAGTCCCTACACTAGCAAGACAACATATATCAGAGGACCCTAAGGGCCAACCTAGCGCAGACATAGCAAACAAACTCAGCAGACCAAACTGACACAAAACTGACAGAAAATAAACGTACAAACGGACATGAACAGCAAGACACAGATCACACCGCAAGCTGCAACAGACAAGGATACATGACTACTCACCCTGGACACCAGACAGAGACTGACAGGAGCTGGGTTTATATGTGAGCAAAGACCCAGGAGATTGGCTAGCAGGGAGTACCACACCCAGCCAGCTCAATCCTTAACCCTGTGGCGGCTGTGCTGCTAGAAGCATAGTAGTACTACAGATTCCAGCAGCACACGTAACAATGCCAGGACAAAAAAGTCTTGATTAAAAGGGTTAATACTGTAAATACTGAGTCTTTGCCTAAACTTGATGTAAGTACATTACATGTACTTTTTTTTAGTTCCCATAGGAGATTTGAACTAGCAAACGTTTGATCACATGTATAATCTCCTGCAATACTTCAGTGTATTTTATTTCTGACATTAGCCTCGTAAGTTCGGCTGAAATCCATGGCAACCCATCGGCATACCACTATTGTGTCAAGGTAGACTAATGGTTTGGTGGAGGGTGGCCCTCCCTATGGCTAGCTTCTTAGATGCTGTGGCACCCAAGTAGTTAAGCTGTCTTCGATCTTGGCTATTGTGGCTAGCTGTCAACTCTACGAGACCGCTGGTAGCTGCCAGTTATGGCTTGGCTCCGAAGTCTGCTCCATACTCCATATATATATCGTATGTTGCCCAGAGGATATTGTACACTATATAGTCAAAATTATGTGGACACCAGACCATCACACGCATGTATTATGTAACAACAGTTCTACAGACTACTGAGCAGACACAACACAGCAACTGCTTGTTCAGTGTCTGTCCGGAGATTCCTTTGGTTATCTGCATTCTTTGTGGTCTTCACGCCCAACACTGTCCGGTAATGTGGGAAGGCTTCTCCCCGGGTACAGTACAGCAGGGCGCGGTGTATTATAGGAGCTCAGCTAATCCCTTAGTGCTGTATCTGTCATCAGGCTTTCATCTGGGTCTAGTAGCAATCACAGACTGTAAGGTGATACCGGTACAAAACAAGTAAGCAATGTTCTGTATTTGCAAAGTTGTGCTATATTTTATGTAATCATTTCTAAGCTAAACAATAAAACCCATTATACGGGAAAAAAAACCTCCGGCCTCCTGAAAAATGGCCATTTCCATCACTTTTAATGAAACAGTAAAATACCAAATGCGGATATGTTTGCAGGATGATAATCCGCACAGTGCAAGAGACATGGACCCCATCCCCCGCGTTGCCTGGTCATTTTTCAAGTTTGCTTTTTCCTCGTTTTATAGTTTTTGGAAGGTGTTTTTGTTTTATATTTTTGTTTTTGTAGCCTATGTTCACACATGTTCTATGTTCCACAATGTAAAATCAGCTGCAGATTTTGGGGTAGATTCACATTAAAATACACACCAAACTCGGCATCAAAATCTGCATTTAACATTTTCATGCGGATTTCATCTCTTCGTATGGGGGGGGGGGAGGGGTGAAATTGTTACCAAAATCAAAATCAGCACCATCTCCCACTTGCATGGAAAATCTGGAAGCAGCATGTGAATTTTGGTGCAGATTCGTATTAAAATCTGCACCAAAATCCACATCAAAATCCGCATGTAACACAGATCTTGATGCGGATTTTGACATGGACGTATGCTGGGGATTTTCAGTGCAGATTGCAAGTCTGCCAATGAGGGTGTAAGATCTGTCAAAATTCATACCAGAATCCACATCAAAATCTTTGTATTAGGCTTCTTACACACATACTGTTTTCTGGCCACATAGATGGAAGACACCTGGAGGAACATTGAGCCTTCTGGATAGCCCCCCCACAGTTCTGTGGTATTTGTAGGTGTAGGATCTCGGGTTTGAATGGTCCTCTCCACCAAAGACCATAAGTGTTCAACTGCGCTCATGTTGGAAAAATGTGTAGGCCACATAATTCGTAGGAACTCTGCAGAATACTCCTCCAACCACTTTTAGACAGCTTGTGCCTGCTGGCACGGAGCATTATCTTACTGGAATATCCCATTATTGTTGCTTGCTGGCAACTCTTCTTGGACTTCATGTCCCCCCATTATTGTGGAGGGACATGAAGTCCAAGAAGAGTTGCCAGCAAGCAGTGAAATGTAGTGGAAACTAGTCAATAATGTGTGAACCCAACTCATGCCATGAGAACACCACCACACCAGTATGGCCTACACAGTGCCTTGTTGACAACTGGGGTCCACTGCTTCATGGAGTCTGTGCCACACACAAACCGTACCATCAGCCTGAAAGAATTGGCTCTGTGACTCATCAGACCCCGCCACACAATACCAGTCCTCTAGGGTCCATGTAGCAACCTCGATCCAGGGAAGCCACAAATGGAAAATCAGTCAGCGCTGCTGAGGGAGGAAAGCTAGGACCAAAGAACGGGCTAAAAACAGCGCTGGACCAAAAATAACCGCATGAAAAACCATTCTAAATAATGGATGGAAAGGAGGCGGAGTCCAGCGCGATACATGGCAAGATCATGCAACAATGTATGAGATTAAACATAATGTAGCTAATAGAACTGCTAGTTGAGGGAGTCAGTAAAGGAGAGAAGTGGTTGATGTCATCAGACAGAACAAGAGAGGGCTTATATACAACACATTATGACCAGCCACCAATATAAGATACAGCGATAGGGAAAGAACATGCTCTATTGTATTGATTGATGGTGAGTATTGTAAATCGGGATGAACTAAGGCTGCTTTTAGATGAGACCATTCTTGTTTGAACGAGCCAGTGACGTCACCGCTCGCTCGTTCGCTCTCCTGCAGCCTGTGTAGACAGGTAAATGCATCGTTGGTTCCTTCCAACAGGCATCGCTCAGTCTTTCTCATTTGCTGTATAAGTGACTGTGAAAGATTTAATGAGGCCCGTTGAAACTGAATGATCGGTGAATGAGCCAACGATGATTTTTATGCCAGCATAAAATGAAAGACGAGAGCAGACCGAACGATTCTAGTTTGTCGTTCAGTCGTCGGCTCACATTTAGGCTTTAGGGCTCCTTCACATGAGCGTATACGTTTTCACGTTCGCATGAATGGACGATTTTCCGTGATCAAGTTCTGAGCTTAATTAGCGTTTTCTTGTCCATTCACACGGCTGGGTGCGATGTTTTAGCAAAAAAATACGTTGCAGCCCGGAAATCCCTAGTTCGGCAAAAATCCACAAAGACCGGGATCGTTGAACGGTGTGTTGTCTTCCTGGCGCTTGAGTTCGACACATCGCGCATCAGTTTGACAGATTACTGGGAGGGGCTGGTGAGGATCCAGCGGTCATGGTGCACGTTGGCACCAATGAACAAGTTAGAGGTCATTGGAGGGCCCTCAAAAACAATTTCAGGGACCTAGGGTGCAAGCTCAGGGCGACGACCTCCAGGGTAGTTGTCTAGGAAATACTACCTGCACCACGAGCCACACCAGAAAGGCAGCAGGATCTTAGGGAGGTAAACAAGTGCCTCTAGTGAGGTATTTCATGTCATTTTACATTGTTCTGGCAGCTGAGGGATTTCAGGGCTGCGGCGTCAGTGCAAAATTGCGAAAAATATTCTTCCTCCATGCGATTTTAAGCTCCAATAGCCCCAATTTTTTAGTGCAGCTATATCAGAGCGATAAAATGGCGTTCGTGTAAAGGAGCCACCAGCATGTTGCCCTCAAAAGATAAAACAAGTTTCAGATGCAGCAATTTGTGAACGCGTGTGTGAGAGCGGCCTGAGCAGGGAATGAATGAATGACGTAATAATAGATAATACTAGGGATTGAACTAGATAGGAATTAACCAGTTGATGTTTGTGCTAATCTACTTTCTAAAAACGATGGAAAAAATGAAATTACAAGATGCACCATGTATAATAAAATATAAAGGGTGACTACTAGTAGTGCCTTAGCCGAGTATCTCCCCGCTCGTTTCTAAAGATTCGGGGGCCAGCGGGGAGCGGCGGGGGAGAGCGGGGAGGAACGGAGGGGAGATCTCTCTCCCGCCCGCTCCCCGCCGCAACTCACCTGTCACCCGAGCCGGCCCCCGAATCTTTAGAGACGAGCGGGGAGATACTCGGCTAAGGCACTACTCGCTGGAGTAATGTGCCTTAGCGAGTATACTCGCTCATCTCTAGTGACTAACAATGGAACAGTAAGTATTGGTGCCGCCGGTGGAAAGTGGCATAAATAAACTGCAGCATGTAAAAGATGCGTGAAAGTACATATGTGACGAAAAGTAATGAATGAGAATAGAATAATAAGCAGAGATAAATATGAAAAAACTAGTATAATCGGAATAGACCACTATATACGGAGAGAGAAATGGAATGGAGAATGAAAACAGGCGTTATCTGATGAAATATGGATGAACAATGGGAAAAACCCCACAATGCACTATGTTCAGTAATATAAGTAGGGATTAATTTAAAACACCATTTCTATTGTTTCCTTTAGTCCCACAGCGGTAAGAAGTTAAAAGGGACCTGCCATGTGTCTATACGAGCAAAGCCAGCGCTCCATTCATGGTGACGTCACTGCCGTGAGAAATGCGACCCCCGCAGTGGCAGGAGAGCGGGACACAGGAGTCAGATTCTCCAGATCAGCGGGGGTCTCAGCGATCAGCAAGTTATCCCCTATTCTGTGGATAAGCTGACATTCTGGTACAACCCCTTTAATTTTGAGACTATGTACAAGGGTATATAATGATAATAACTGATCCCTATGACATGTCAAAAGTTTTCAGAAGGTGCAGTTATACTTTAGCCAGTGACAGAGGTGTAACCAGAAGCCCCTACGCCCCATTGCAAAATTTGTAACACGATCCCCTTCCTGCCTTGCGTCATTTATAATACTGGTGTCTTTCTATATGATAGATGGGCCTTTGGGCCCCCTAAGGCTCCAGGGCCAAGTAGTGTCTGCTACCTTTGCCGCCCCTATAGCTAAACCCCTGACATTCTTGTAAACACCAAGTCTATCTAATATGATGCAAATAACCAGAAAAGTGGATGATGAGTCCTTGGAGGCTTTTCCCGCTGCATCTGAATTTTTTCCATCAGCAGGTCCCTTACCACCACAGGTATTGGGGTCCCAAATGGACGTTTTACTTTTAACGTATGTTCCTCATTTTTCATCTGCCTTCAGAGACCCCTCATACTTCTGCTGCTGTGACGCCAGTACTTTCCAGCAGGAACTGGACCACCTTGTATTAGAAAGGGCAGCAAATCTTCTTCTTTGGGGCTTTGCTTCACAAAAACCTCCTCCTTCTTGCTCTTCAACTCCACTCCCAATATCCTTAAAGATTCCCATCTCCCAATGAATTAAAATATAACCTTTATTAACCCCTGAGTGAGACGTGTTCCTGAGAACGGGTGTAGACTTGTGTCCTATGAATAGCCCTGGGCTCAGCTTCTGCAGTGGGAACCAGTTGTAACTGAGAGGTGGCCTCTCCCTGCAACAGTGGGAATCGGTGAGAAAACTGATCCCTGCTGTTAACCCCTTACATGCCACAATCAATGTTAATTGTGGCATGTAAAAGGTTCACAGAGGGCAGGCACTCCCTCTGTGACGTCATGAGCCCTCTGCTATGTAATCTCCAGTCAATGGCATCCGGATCTGCCATCGCCTGTGATCGCTATGATAAGCGATAATGCATTACACTACAGAAGTACTGCAATGTATCAGCGCAATCATAGCATCGCAGGATCAAGTACCCTATAGGGGCATAAAAAATGTAAAAAGAAATTGAAATAGTTAAACAAAAAACACAACAAGTAGTTTTGCCTCTTTCCCTTTCTGTTTAGAAAAAAACAAAAACACATTTAGTATTGTCGCATCCGTAACGAATTGTACAATAAATTGTGCACACTGTTCAGTCCTCACGGCAAATGCTATAAAAAAAAAGCAAAGAAAAATGCCAAAATGCTTTTTTGTATTCATTTCGCCTATAGAAATGCAATAAAAGTGATTTAAAAAACTCATATGTGGTGCCAATAAAAAGTACAGCTTATTATGCAAAAACATGAAGCCCTCAAAGAGGGAAAAACAAACATTTTATGCAACTTTGAATTCAACAATGCAAAAAAACCCAAAATCAATTTCCCCCCCCCCCCCCCCCAAAAGTCTTTGATTGTGGAAAGGTGAAAAAACCTAAAAAAATATATAATTTGGATCTTGTCATAATCATAACTATCCGCAGAAAAAAAATCATGTCATTTATGCTGTATGATTAATGCTGTATTACAAAAAAACAATGGCAGAATTGATGTGTTTTTTGCCCTCCCCCCCAAAAACAATAAAAGTTATACAATATATTATATGTACCCCAAAAATGGTATCAATAAAAACTACAGCTCAGCATGCAACAAAAAAAAAAAAAAAGCCCTCATGCGGCCATGCAGACTGCAAAATAAAAAACAGTTATGGCTTACGAAAATCCTCAAATTATAGTTGCAGTCTTTAAGACCAAAATAGGCTCATCACTAAGGGCTAATTCCCACGGGCGGATTTCCACTGCATTGCCCCGCAGCTATTAGGTTCTATTGAACCTAATAGAGCAGTGCTCACGGTGCGGAATTCCGCACCGTGAAATCACCCGACCTCACCCGCGGCATGCTCTATTTGCCGCGGGTGTACGCACCGACAGCTTCCATTGCAGTCAATGGAAGGCATCCGTCATGCTATCTTCCGCTGTAGCACAGCGGAAGATAGCGTGAAAACGCTTCCCCACCTACCGCCACCCGCATCATATGAAGCGGCCGGCGCGTCATGTGACGCTGTGGGTGTGTCACATATCGCGGCCGGCGGGTCACATGACACTGCCGGCGCTTCATGCGCTCTGGAGCATCATACAGGATGTTGGGCGGCGGATCCGGAGGTAAGTTTTATGGCAGAACTGAACGGCACCTAAGAGCCCCCACTGATTATCATGGGAGCCGTTTTAGTTCCGTTTGGCTATCTGGATTTTTATTGGATGAAAAGTTTCTATATTCCGGACTTTCTCATCTGGCGCTTCATGCCCGATCTGCCATGGAGATGTGAACATAGTCGTAGTGGTCAGTCTCATGCGGGAATCATTGTCTCATATTTTCCTCTTCATTTTTTTCATCCCCGCTTTATAAGAACTATACCTTTTTTTCCCGTCGCTATGGCTGTATTGGGGCTTGTTGTTTGTGGAATGAGCTGAACTTTTAGATTGTGCTATTTAATGACCTATATCATGTTTTGGAAAAAACGTAAAAACAATTTCAATGGGGTGAAATAAAAAAAAACAAAAAAAACAATTGCGCCATTATTTTTAGGTTTTGCTCTTACATTTTTCACAGTACAGAAAAAAATGGCAGGTTAACTTTACTCTACGGGCCGCTAAAAATGTGGTGATTCCAAATTTCTATAGTTTGTATGTCGTACTACTTTTAAAGAATTTCTGTCCTTGAGCCAATGTGACGCCTGTTTTTTTATGGGGCGAGCTGTAGCTTCTATTGCCACCATCTTGGGGTACATATGACTTTTAGATCCCATTTTATTCATTTTTTTCTTGGAGAAAGGGTAAACTAAAAAAACAGCAATTATAGCATTTTTTTTGTAAAGCTTTCAGCATGCGGGATTAATAACACAGGCCTGCAAAAAAAAAAATTTTATGAGCTGTTTTGGTTATTCCACGTAATCTTTAAATTTTTTGGTATGCTGAATCTGAATATGACCCCCGTTTTGTCATAGGACATCACGTTTCCTGACAATTCAGTTATCTATGTTAAATAAGGCAATACCTCAAAATAAATGAAAATAGATATTTAAAATTAAAGGGGTTGTCCCGCGAAACAAAGTGGGGTTATACACTTCTGTATGGCCATATTAATGCACTTTGTAATGTACATTGTGCATTAATTATGAGCCATACAGAAGTTATTCACTTACCTGCTCCGTTGCTAGCGTCCTCGTTTCCATGGAGCCGTCTAATTTTCAGCGTCTAATCGCCAGATTAGACGCGCTTGCGCAGTCCGGGTCTTCTTCTTTTCTCAATGGGGCTCGTGCCGGAGGGCGGCTCCTTGTAGCTCCGCCCCGTCACGTGCCGATTCCAGCCAATCAGGAGGCTGGAATCGGCAATGGACCGCACAGAAGACCTGCGGTCCACCGAGGGAGAAGATCCCGGCGGCCATCTTCAGCAGGTAAGTAAGAAGTCACCGGAGCGCAGGGATTCAGGTAAGCGCTGTCCGGTTTTCTTGTTTAACCCCTGCATCGGGTTTGTCTCGCGCCGAACGGGGGGGCTGTTGAAAAAAAAAAAAACGTTTCGGCGCGGGACAACCCCTTTAATTTTCAGGAAAGTAGTCAAGGTGGGATTGGAGGAAATGCACTTTCAAACTCATCAGGCGACCTAAAGCTTGAGATGCTTTCAGCATTTGTCCGACGATCTTTTTGTAGTCAGGATCTTTCTTATTGCCTAAAACTTCCTCTACGACCTCTATAGATGCGATCCACCCTTCTTTTTGAGAATCCATCATGGAATTGACAAACTCTTCATCAGTTAAAAACTTTCTAATGTCTGGCCCAGCGAACACACCTTCCTACAACTTTGCCTCCGAGAGGCCTAGAAACTTGGTGACTAAATATTTGAAGCATTTTCCATCTCTTGGAAGTGATTTCACGAATTGCTTCATCAATCCCAGTTTGATATGGAGAGGTGGTAGAAGAAATTTATGTGGAGGTACCAAAGTTTACATTTTTTTGACCGACTGTGAGCACCCTTGGCTGCCAACCCTTCTTGGTCCAGTGATTTTGTCGGTTTCGACTGTCCCATAGACACAGAAAACAAGGGTATTTGGTATATCCAGCCTGTTGCCCATACAGCATGCACAAGACCTTTAAATCCTTCAAGTGTACGGAATGACCTACAGGGATGGAAGCGTAAAAACCGCCGTTGTGGAGCAAAACTGCTTTGAGACTTCTTTTTGAAGAATCTATGAAAAGACGCCATTGTGTTGAATCATATTGGATTTTGAATTGACCCATCAAACCTTCGACATCGATGCAATAATTCAACTTGTATTTCTGGGCAAAGAAAGGAACGAACTCCTTTTCACGATGTCTGGACCATGAAAAAGAGACTCCTGGTAATAATAAATTTCTGCTTTTGAGCCTTGCACCGAGTAACTCAGCGGCATCTTTGGGAAGATTCAAGTCTCTTACCAAATCATTCGTGCCATGGGGGATGGGACGAATTACTGAGTGAAGATTGGGTATAAAATGGACTTCTTTCATTTGGAATTATACCCTTTCACATCGCATGAACAAAAGTAACAGTCGTCACTATGGTTCTTTTGCTCTCGCAATACCATGGGAATCCCATAACGGAAGGCTTTTTTCTTACCCTTGATCCAATTTCGGTGGTCCTCAACACACTGTTTGCACATTTTATGAGGCGCCCAAATTTTATCTTGATCTCCAAGTTTTAGTCCGAAGAATGCGAAGTATACTTTTTTCACAAAGTCTGTAATATTCAGCTGTTGCTTCAACACTGTACATTCACCACAAATGACACAGAAACTGTCAGGTGAATTAATACACTTCCGCGGAGCCATAACGCTAACTTACATGGCTGGGACAGATTTTGCATTCAGGAGGTCCACAGCGTATTCCAGCTGTGAGCCCAACTGGTGACCCTACATATGCCACTAACCTGTATTGCAGATGACCCCGGAGGTGCGCAGGTGGTCAAGCACAGTACAGGTGGTTTTTTTTGTTTGTGTTTTCTGGGGGCCATTCCAGTTAGTTATTTGTGAAGAACAGAAGGGAATCGAACAGTCTCTCTTTTAGACTTGTTGACTTCTGACATAGCCGGGACAACATACATTCATGGTTCCTAGGCCTGTCTTCCTTCTAGATTCCGCGGGGTCTGCCCCGCTCAGTGAGCAAGGGACCCGGTGATCACGTGATCACCAGCAACCACCGGCATATCAAAGCTGCAGAGTTTTAGCAGACCCCTGACCTGCTCTGTTAGTCACTACTATCACACTACATGAAAGAGAGGGAGTTAAGGAATCAACATGTGTTACTTTTGTTGTCAAGGAAACCACAACGTATGAACTGTTTGTTTGCAAAGTCTTACAGGCACTGGATTGGAGCCCAGGTGTAGGAGCCGAGCCAGCCTGGAGAGTAGTCGGGAAGAAGCCAGGTGGTTAGCAGGTGGTCACAGTTGCAGTACAGAGAATGAGGCAGGAAGCGTAGTCAAGTGGAAGCCAGGTGGTTATGGTTGCAGTACAGAGGATGAGGCAGGAAGCGTAATCAAGTGGAAGCCAGGTTGTTAGCAGGTGGTTACGGTTGCAGTACAGGGGATGAGGCAGAAGTGGAGCTTGATTACAGGCTGGGAGCTCAATAATTATGCACTGAGGGAGTGGCAGGGCTAGGCTTATATAGGAAGTGCAATCAGGACCAGGAGGCAGGAACTAGGTAACTAAGAAATACAGAACAAGGCTAGGTTTCAGAAAGGAACTGTCTAAGTCCTGGATAGCCTATAGAGAGAGCTGCCGATTAGAATGCAAGAGGTTGTAGGTTTTAGCCCTGACTGTAGCCCTCCTCTTTGAGGATGGCCTCTGGACATCCCAGGTGCTGGTTTCCCTGGGTATCTCCTGTGAAACTCCTTTGTGAGTCTCAGAGCATGCACATTTTTCACTGGTTTCCAGGAGTTCTCCTCTGGCCTATACCCTTGCCCCTTCACAATATCTTACCTCTCTGTAGTGTATCTTACCTCTCTGTAGTCTGTAGACTAGAAACTTCAGGGCCAGGACAAACTTGTCCTAGCCCTGAACTTTCACAGGCGGGGGAGGTGGTTGATGTCTTCCCATAAAGGATTCTCATGAAATGGCTTTAGTAGGGAAACCTGAAAGACAGGGTGAATCCTCAGTCGGAATGCCACCTGGCTGACCCCTGCTGCAATTGGGAAAGGTCCCAAGAATCTTTGCCCAAGTTTGGTACGTGTGCCTTCAGGTTCTTGGAGGCCAACCACACCTTTTCTCCTACCTGGAAGGTAGGAGCTTCTTGGCGATGACAGTATATATGCTTATATAGGAAGTACAGTTAGGAACAGGAGCTGGGTCAGAACCAGGAGGTAGGAACTAGGTAACTGGGAAATACTGAACAAGGCTAGGTTTCAGCAAGGGAACTGTCCAAGACTTGGATAGCCGAGCAGAGAGAGCTGCCGACTGGAACGCAAAAGGTCGTTAGTTTGAGCCCTGACATTGTTAATCTTATAAGCGCTAAGTAAACCGTGTGCCTCTGGTTTTATCAAAGCTTTTGTGTCTGGACTCATTATTTCATCGTTGCGTAACAAGCTTAGGCACTGGCGTCACATAGAACTTTTGCTACTGTGGTTAATGACCAACTTTGTGTGAGCCACTTGTTGTGTGGGCCTCCATTCTAGGCTTACATTCTACCAGTAAATTACTTCATGATAACCTTGAGACCTTGTAGAATGTGGTAGGATATTTATGACCTCATGTATGGTAAGAAAAAGGCAGCAAACTTATCTGGAACCCAAACTGCAGCTGTCATGAGCTCACCAGTTCCCCTAACATTTTGCATGTACTTGGCCAGAATTATTTCATGTCCATTTTAGCAGGCAACTCATGGCAAACACAGATCAGGAAGACTTGTGGAAGGGTACATCGACAGGGATCTATTGAGCAGTGATGACCAAGATATCACCAGCCTTTATAACACCTGCTTACAAATTCCCCTCTGGATCATTTATTTTATCAGGGTCATATTTGATGGCAGAGATGGTCTAGATGACTGCCAAGCAAACTCCTTGTCACCTTTGACTTTATTTAGAACATCCTCTATTATCGGTTGCCAAAAAAATGGGTTCATATTGAATGTTTACAAGCCATGCACGTCTGCTATTGGAGAACTCAAGTCTGCATTTTTTGAATGACTCCTTATTGTCTTCACCATAATTTTACAGAATGGCCTGATCTTGTTACCATAGAGTTAAAGAAATAATGGACCCTCTTAGGTCAATATTAGCTGATTAGGTCGATATTTCTGTGAACGCTTCGGGTTCCTTTGTCAAAAAAAAGGATAATTGCTTGATGTCTAAAAGTTGAGTTTTTTTTAAATGAGATTTAGTTTTTCATGAGCAACAGAATTTGAGGCAAGCTGCTGGTGATTGTCATCTAATGGAGGCTGAATACATTCTTTGTAGTGTTGACCTGCTCTTTTGTCCACTAGATGATAGTTTTTCTTTAGTAAATAACCGTTTCTCTAATAGCAAGTTTAGTAAAAGGGGGTTCTAACCAGCACCCGCTGTCAGCATCAGGATACACCTGGTCGCCAGATTATTGTAAATAGAACATGCATGAGACCATCTGGGATGCCAACTTCGACAGCCTACAAGGTTGCACAATCTAGAGGCTCAGTTACAGCAAATGTGGAGCGATATGTCACAGGATATCATACAGAACCTGTATGCCTTTATGCTCACCTATATCACATTTTCTATCGAAGCTAGAGGCGGTACAACAGGGTACTAGAGTCTCCATGTCTGCCTATATCATATCTTGTTTCCAAACTAGAGGCAGCCCAGCAAAGTCCTAGAACCTCCATGCCCTCCTGTATCACATCTTCTATCCAAGCTAAAGGTGGTACAACAGGGTACTAGAGCCTTGATGCCCATCTGTATTACATCTCGTATCCAAGCTGGAGACGGTACAACAGGGTACTAGAGCCTCCATGTCCGCCCATATCATATCTTGTATGCAAGCTAGAGATGGCCCAACAGGAGACTAGAGCCTATATACCCCCTGTATCACATCTTGTATCCAAGCTAGAGGCAGCCGAACAGGGTACTAGAACTTCTATGCCTACCAATATCACATCTTGTGTCAAGCTAGAGGTGGTACAATGAGGTACTAGAGCTTCCATCCCTGCCCGTATCACATCTTATATCCAAGCTAGAGGTGGTATAACAGGGTACTAGAGCCTCCATGCCCATCATATCACATCTTGTATCCAAGCTAAAATCAGCCCAACAATGTACTAGAGCTCCATGCCCACCTGTATCACACCTTATATCTAAGCTAGAGGCAGCCCAACAGGGTTCTAGAGCCTCCATGCCCACCGTATCATATCTTGTATCAAGCAAGAGGTGGTACAACAGGGTACTAGAGCCTCCTTACCCATCATATCACATATTGTATCCAAGCTAGAGTCAGCCCAACAATGTACTAGAGCTCCATGCCCATCTGTATCACATCTTGTATCCAAGCTAGAGGCTGTACAAAAGGGTGATAGAGCCTACAAGCCCACCTATATCACATCTTGTACCCAAGCCAGAGGCAGCCCAACAGGGTACTAGAGCCTCCATGCCTGCCTGTATCACATCTTGTATCCAAGCTAGAGGCAGTACAACAGGATACTAGAGCCTCCATGCCTGCCCTTATCACATCTTGTATCCAAGCTAGAGGCGATACAACAGGGTACTAGAGCCTCCATGCCCACCTGTATCACATCATGTATCCAAGCTAGAGGCGGTACAACAGGATACTAGAGCCTCCATGCCCGCCCGTATCACATCTTGTATCCAAGCTAGAGGCGATACAACAAGGTACTAGAGCCTCCATGCCCGGCAGTATCACATCTTGTATCCAAGCTAGAGGCGGTACAACAGGGTACTAGAGCCTCCATGCCCGCCCGTATCACATCTTGTATCCAAGCTAGAGGCGGTACAACAGGGTACTAGAGCCTCCATGCCCGCCCGTATCACATCTTGTATCCAAGCTAGAGGCGGTACAACAGGGTACTAGAGCCTCCATGCCCGCCCGTATCACATCTTGTATCCAAGCCAGAGGCGGTACAACAGGGTACTAGAGCCTCCCTACAAGGGGTCGGTTCTCCACAATAAATGGCCCTTTTGCTCTGATATTGTAATCACTTGTATCAACGTTACAGTCACAGAGAGAAAGTTTTATCCATCTGACAACTTCTAGAGGAGGGACGTTACTCACAATAAGTGTATATATATACTCCTTCTAGGGCAGGGATGTTACAGACAATGAGTATACTAGATGTTTTATTCAGTGCTTTACATGACAGTTTACACCCTCCACTCTGGATACTGCATCCACCTGGCTGGCAATACTTCCCTTCAATCTACAACTTCAGACACCTACTTGGCTTTGCTCCACCAATTACTCTCTATGTATTTTACTGCTGTTCTACATTAAGAATTACTTTTCTACTACACAAACTTCTTTGGAGGTTGTGCCGTGTTCCAGGTTTACACCCGGTTATCACACAATTGTTGTCTGTAAGTGTCGAGAAATCAGGCAAAGAAATACCTTGTGAATGAGAAGCTGCTGGTTTATATTATCTGTATAGTAATGGAAGGATGGAGGTGTGTGGGTGCTTGAGTCACACATTTCAATGCGTTGACTAGGATGCTGTTGGATCGTCATCATTTCCATTGTCTGAACTATAAAATATTAGATTCATCTGATGTAATAGTTTTCCATTTCCTTCTTCATTTTCCATCTTTTGTTGGAAGAACATGTACATTTAGATGCAAGCAAAAAATGTAATTATGACCCTTGTACCAAATTTCTCCGGATTTCCCATTTGTGAAATATCTTATTTGAAGAAAAGTTTCAGATTTAGATTTTTTCTTCTCTGGTCTTCCATCATCTAATTAAAAACCTGGGTTAGGCCCGGTGTCCACAGGTGGATTTGAGTTGTGATCTGCAATTCAAGCCACCCATAGGGAAATATGGGCATCCGCAACTGAATTAAAGCATGCGGATTTGATTTATGGTTCCCTCACGGACGGATTCCATTGACTTCAATGTATGATCTGCAGCAGTTTGATAACCCTCTACTGTGTATGCCCTTCCGCACATATCCGCACTAAAGAAAAAAGAACACCCAGGTATGCACAGTCCTCGGCTGCACGCAGGGTCCGATTCTGCTGTTGGCTCCTACATGCGGGCTCCAACCCGCCGGTGGACACAAGGCTTTAGATCCTCAAGATGCATAAGGGAAAATGGTAGGGGATGCATTGTATTTCAGTAGTTTGATCTATAATGCTTTGTTTATTACAATTTCGTCTTGTTTGTCTGTTCCAACCAACAGATTTATTTTTTATCTTTAGCCCCTTTGTGACCATAATACGCCTTTTTACTGACCTCACTATTGTGCTTTAAAACTACACATACTGTACATTATTTGAAGGTGGTGGCTCAGCCAACGACTGACAACCCGACTCCTGCTCTAACTGCCAGGAATGGAGAAACCTCAAATCCTAGCAAATTAACCCCTAACCTGCCACAATCAAAAGCAACTGCAGCATCTAAACAGATGATGGGGGGATCTTTCTGTCACTCATCGGAACCCCACAGTGAAATTGCAAGGTACTAATGGTTTCCCATGGCAGCCGGAAGCCTGACAAAGGCCTCTATGTCTGCCATGCAATGCAGCCTATTAGACCCCGCCTCCAGCAGAGTTGCTATCCTAGCGATATGATCATATCTTCAAGTCCCCTTAAAAGACTAAAAAATAGAATGAAAAAGTTCAATAAAGTTTAACTGAAAGAAATTAAAATCCAGTTTAAAAAAGCATTTTTTTCCCCACAAACAACAGCTTTAGACCTTCCTCACACGGACGTTTTTTTCAGCGTTCAGCGTTGCGCTTTCAGAGGCTTCCATTGTTTTCAATAGAGTCTCTCACACAGCCTCAGACAGCCGCTCGATCGCGATGCTTTCCAGCAACGCCTGTGTGAGGGAGGCCTAAAATGGGTAAAAAAAACCAAAACATGTAAAAGAAGTCCTTCTAGGCATTATTGTATCTTGATGCCACCGGAAGTTAGAGGTGTGCCAGGGCTTGGATGCAGGAACGCCCCTGTCACACCCTTAGCTCCCGCTTGGCTGCATTCAGTAAGGTCCTAGCAGCACAGTGTGTAGTGATTTTTGCCTTGGCTGGACGGTTAGGGATTAGTGTAGCTGTTAGGCTTACAGCAGAAACATGGAAGCATTTACAGCAAAGAATGTAAGCCCAACACCAAAACATCCCTTATCCTCCAGGCAAGGCAAAAATCACTGCACTGTTTGCCCAGGGAACAGGCTGCTTCTTTATGTGGGGGGACTGACTGTGCTGCCGGCAAACTGCTCCGCTGATCAGAGTTGGCCCCACCCCTGCTCATCAGTGCTTACATGTGCCGACCGCTGGCTCTCCGCTTCCTCCTTGCCGGCCAGGGTAATGGGAAGGAAGCTGGGAGAAGACAGGCGGCAAGGAGAGTCACAGCGGCCCGCTACAAGGGAGTGGAGGCGATCGTTTTCCTCCACGCCCAGCACAGTTGTGACAGTACAGCCGCCAGGGAGAGAGAGACAGCGGTCCTGGTAAGGGGTGCCCACAGTCACTGCAGCGCTGCTGGGGGGAGGCCGCCTACAGTGACAGTGGGACCAGGGACAGTGCCGCCAGGGAGAGTGACAGCGGCCCTGGTAGGGGGAGCCCACAGTCACTGCAGCGCTGCTGGGGGGAGGTTGCTGCCTACAGTCACAGTGGTACCAGGGACAGCGGTCGCAGTAAGGGGAGCCCACAGTCACTGCAGCTCTGCTGGGGGGAGGCCGCTGCCGCCTACAGTTACAGCGGGACCAACAACAGACGCGGTATACTCACATGAGGAGACCGCAGTGAAGTGCAGAGTGCCAGGACCTGCTGTGAGCACAAGAAACAGGAACAGGGGGCGCCACCCCCCTGTCAAGCACCAAGTATCTTGTCACCACCCACACTTCCAGTGGTGACAAGCTACAATAATAGCCCTTCTGCTAAAGACACTAAGTCTTTTTACGGATCTAGGATGGCTAATTAGTTTTGAAAAATCAAGCCTTCAGCCGGATACCAAAAAGGTTTTTTGGGGTTTTTTGTTAGATTAACATAAATGTTGTTCTTTTCTTGTTCTATATTTACTTTTCCTTTTGTATCCACTTCTGGCTTTGTTTAAAAAAAACTGCATCAAAAACAAGAGTGTTGTTTTTAAAAGACAAGGAAATGCTGTGTGTGGAAAAACCTTAAAGGGCCAGTCTGGCAAAAACACATTTTCCCACTTCGTCCATCCTGACAGCACACATGAAGGTTGCCCTTTGACCTTGTTGGGACAGGAAGAGGAGAGTTTAAAGGCTGCCTCCCATCGCTATTCTCCAGTGTTCTTCCTGTCCCAACAGGACACAGGGAAAGTTTCATGTGTGCCGAGGATGGAAGAATTTTCATACAGGGATCGGCGGATTTTCTACACCACTGCCCCGCAAATGTCGGACATCCTTGCGGTGGAAGGACCGGTGGTTCCCTGCTCCAGAGAGCGGAAGGCCCCTCCACAAATGCCGTTCATCCCTATGGAGGAGGCAGATGGCTTCTTTGGCTGGGCGCGTTCCAGGTTCAATGGCGGGCGCAGAGCATGGCGTGGTCACTCTTGGACACGGTGGCATCGGCCGATGACGCGGCCGCACTGACTGACGGGGCCGTGCTCGGTGGGCCTCCTCTAATGACGCAGCCTGGAAACACACCTGAAGGCGCCAAATTCAAACATAAAAGCACTTCTTTTCCCCACTGATCTTCCCCACATGGGCAACATGTTCATAGACTTCTTCCTACAAGATCCTGCAGCAGCATGAACAGCATGGAAGAAGACAGGAGAAGTGCAGCAAGTGTGAGTACTCCACTTGGGCAAATCTCTGGTTAAAACTTGCACTATGATCCTCCATGTAACAGCCTCCCCTGCATTTTATTGCAAGAGGATACATCCAAAAAATTGGACAATGAAAGAAGGCTCAAAAAGTGCGCATTATGTACTAAAAAACAGGAGGATAATACTAAGAAACTTACGTGTGTCGAGTGCACGTCAAAAGTCGTTAGAGATGAACAGCAATCTTTAATGAATGATCTGCGCCAGATGATACAGGAGGAAGTCTAGGCAATTAAAACAGAACCTGCTTCCCAACCTCAGCCACTGCCTTCTAGGTCTGCAAAAAGGGCTCGAACACAGGTCCTGGCATCGTCGGACTCCGATGTGTCAGACCTAGAAATGTCTGAAGGCGAAATTTTGGATTTATCCACGCCGGTCCTCTTAGAGGATGATGATAAAAAATATTACTTTTCAAACCGCAACCTAGAAAAGCGAATAACAGCGGTGCGTAATACAATCGAAGTGTCGGACGTCCAACAACCCAGGTCCATTCAGGATGAGATGTTTGGTGGGCTGAGAACAAGACGTCGCAAGTGTTTTCCCATTAATCAAACACTAAAACAGTTGGTAGAAGATAAATGGGAAAAGGCAGAAAAGCGGTTGTCAATGTCCAAAGACTTCAAGGACAGGCTCTTGTTTCCCGCTAAATTGTGGAACACAGTTCCGAAAGTCGACATTCAGGTTGCTAAATTAATCAAAAAAACAGCACTCCCATTTGAGGATGCTTCTCAGCTTAAGGACTCTATGGACCGGGGGGTGAACGGGCTCCTCAAGCGGGGTTGGGAGACTACAGCAAACTTGATAGATGCCAACATTGCGGCAATGTCAGTTGTACGCTCTATATATATTTGGTTATCTCAATTAGAGTCCCACCTGATGCAGAAAACTTCTAGGGAAGAATTAGTAGGATGCATTCATTTTTTTAAAAAAGCTGCAGGTTTTTTGGCTGATGCTTCGGCCGAATCAGTCCGTTTTGCAGCGAAGAATGCAGCATTGTGCAATACCGCTAGGGTGCGCGCTGTGACTCCGAGCATGGTCAGGTGACACCGCTTCAAAGAACAAATTAAGTGTGATTTCTCTTCCAGGGGGAATACCTTTTTGGTTCTGTGCTGGACAAAATTTTGGAGAAGGCGGGAGACAAGAAGAAGGGGTTCCCATCGGATTTCTTCACCAGGAGCAGCGCAGGGTTCAGGCAGCCCTTTTGTTCTAGGGTCCAAAGAGGCAAAGACAAGATGGGCAGCTGATCCTACAGGAAGGGAGGTAAGGGTAAACCTTCCCCTCTCTTTCCACCAAGAGCCGAGCGCAAATGAATCCACAATTCCAGTAGGGGGCAGGTTATGCCAATTCTCAGGAAGATGAAAATCCCCAGGTGTTAGAAATTATTTTTTCCTGGTATAGGATTGAGTTTGATTCCCTGCCTCCTAGGAAATTTTTGGTTACCCCAAACCAATCCCCTCTTCTGCAAGCAAGACTGGAGAAGGGTGTAGAAAACCTCTTACGGATAGGGGCGGTGGTGGTTCCAGTCCTTTCATCCCAGCGAGGGTTTGGGTTTTATTCGCCATTATTTTTGGTGCCAAATCCCTGAATAATTATATATATAATCAACAGTTCAAAATGGAAACAGTAAACTCTACAATTCCGTTAATTAATCAGACGTAATGTGTACGATCGACGTGAAAAATGCGTATTTTCATATACCTATTCATCCTGCTTATCAAAAATGTCTTAGGTTTGCAGTCAGAATATTTGAATGATTTGTTGGTTGTCTCAAAGAATTCCGAAATCATGGAACAACATTTAGGCGAGACACTAAGTCTTTTTACGGATCTGGGATGGTTGATTACTTTTGAAAAATCAAGCCTTCAGCCGGATACCAAAAAAGTTTTTGGGGGTTTTTTGTTAGATTCCTAAGTGTTGTTCTTTTCTACCTTCCATCAAGAAATTTCAGAGGAAAGATTGGGTATCGATTGGAGAGACCATGGGGATTCTGGGCCAGATGTCAGCTTGTTTTTCCATGGTCAGCTGGTCCAGGATTCATTCCAGAACACTACAAGATATGTTGTCAGTACGGGATAGAAGTCAGTCTTCGCTAGACGTAAAATTTAGATTAGTAGCGGCCAAAACGCAAAGGAGTTCCGTGGGATCTCTCTCCACTAGTGGAGGTAACTACCGATGCTAGTAAATCAGGATGGGGAATGACAGTCGCGGATAGTAATTTACAAACTGGGAGAAAAAAAAATTCAGGAAATTGGTCCCTTGTTTGCAGACAAAAACAATGCAAAGTGCTGGAAATTCTATTCCCTAAACACCAGGGACAGACCATTGGCACTGGACGCTCTGTCTCAGAATTGGGAGATGGAACTGGCTTATGCCTTTCCTCCTCTTCCTTTGATAGCTCGAGTCCTGAAAAAAATCTGCAACAGCCAAACCAAGGTTATTCTTATAGCACTGGCATGGCCAAAAAGACCCTGGTACCCGCTGTTAAAATCCCTGCTCATAGATGCACCAATTGCACTTCACCTGAGGCAGGACCTTCTGTCCCAAGGTCCAGTCTTCTGTCAGGAGATTAACCAATTAAAGCTGACGGCCTGGCTCCTGAGCGCCGTAGGCTGAGGAAGCAATGATTGCCAGACAAGGTAATCGAAACGCTCCTTAAAAGTTGTAAATTATCCATTTCAAAGATATATTCTAAAGTCTGGAAAAAATGTTCCCAGTGGTACAGACCTCACATTCCGGACACAGATAAACCTGATTTGACAAATTTTTGAGTTTTTGCAGGACGGTCTGGACATGGGTCTTATTCCCAGAACTCTAAGAGTTCAGGTCGCAGCTCTTAGCTCGGTATTTGATCGCCAGCTGAGTGAAAATAAATGGATACATAGATTTTTGCAGGGGGCCGACAGACTTAAAGGGGTTGTCCCGAGGCAGCAAGTGGGTCTATACACTTCTGTATGGCCATAATAATGCACTTTGTAATGTACATTGTGCATTAATTATGAGCCATACAGAAGTTATAAAAAGTTTTATACTTACCTGCTCCGTTGCTAGCGTCCTCGTCTCCATGGTGCCGACTAATTTTCGCCCTCCGATGGCCAAATTAGCCGCGCTTGCGCAGTCCGGGTCTTCTTCTTTTCTGAATGGGGCTCCGTGTAGCTCCGTGTAGCTCCGCCCCGTCACGTGCCGATTCCAGCCAATCAGGAGGCTGGAATCGGCAATGGACCGCACAGAAGCCCTGCGGTCCATGGAGACAGAGGATCCCGGCGGCCATCTTCAGCAGGTGAGTATGAAGACGCCGGACCGCCGGGATTCAGGTAAGCGCTGTGTTTTTTTAACCCCTGCATCGGGGTTGTCTCGCGCCGAACGGGGGGGGGGTTTAAAAAAAAAAAATCCGTTTCGGCGCGGGACAACCCCTTTAAACCTTTCATCGGGAAGTCCATTCTTGCCTGGGACCTTCATTTAGTTCTGGATAGTTTATGCCAACATCCATTCGAACCATTTGAGTCTATTTCTCTTAAAAATCTATCAATTAAAGTGGCCTTTTTGACGGCCAAAACAACTGCTGGAAGAGTTGATGAACTTCAGGCCCTGTCTTGTAGAGAACCTTATCTAAGCGTCTTGGATGACAGGATAATTTTAAAACTTGACCAAAAGTAGTGTCTAGTTTTCACATGGAGCAGGAAGTTGTCCTGCCCTCTTTTTGTCAAAACTTCCAAAAATACTAGAGAACAATGCATGCATAGCCTAGATGTCAGGCGAGCGGTATTGACTTATCTACAAGTTTCACAGACCTTCATAAATTCAGAGAAATTATTCCTCCAGTTTCATGGTAGAAACAAAGGAAAGGCAGCTACGAAAGACGCCATTGCTAGATGGTTGAGATTAGCCATACAAGAAGCTTACAAATCTGAAAATTTGGTGGTTCCAGAAGGAATAAGGACCCACTCAACAAGGGCCCTCGCTTCTTCTTGGACCAAGCGCAGGGAAGCCTCGACCGAACAGATATGTAAGGCTGCTACCTGGTCTAGCATCCACACTTTTACCAAGCATTACCGGTTGGATCTGCACTCTAACAGGGAGCTGGCATTTGGACGGAAGGTCCTTCAAGCTATTGTCCCCCCCTGATGTGTCCATAATAACCTGGTATTGCCTCCATGTGTGCCGTCAGGATAGACGCAGTGGGAAAAGCGGAATTATTCTTACCGATAGTTCCTTTTCCATGACTCCATCATGACAGCACATACCTTACCATCCTATTATATTTACTGTATATGTAATGTCTCATTACACTTGTTTGTTTTGCAGTAATAATAAAAAGGATTTGGCCGCATAATCTTTGTGGTGATTGGAAAGTCACTGGAGAATAGCGGTGGGAGGCGGCCTTTTAAACTCTCCTCTTCCTGTCCAAGGTCAAAGGGCAACCTCCATGTGTGCTGTCATGATGGACTCATGAAAAGGAACTATCGGTAAGAATAATTCACCCTTTTCCATTCCTACCCCCTCACCTGGTTACCTGTCACACTCTAGAGGTCTCCTCTGTGTATTGCAAACCCTTCCACACTGTCACCAGCTTGAGGGTGACAGATTTTGGGATCACTTTCACATCTATCCCACAATGCATCAGCACAGCATTAGCCAGAGTCTGTACCATTGTGCCTGCTGGAAGGACAGTTTAATTCTCATTACCTTCTATGTTCAGTTAAATAAGCTTCAGACTATAAGTAAGGAGGATGAGCTGTGATCTCCTCTGTTATGCCTGTGTGATCATCATCACTGACTGGGATAGGGGTGTCTGTGGCTTGGCTCCATTTGCTTTGGAGGGGCAAAAACTTTATAGAATTTGGCATTTGATTCTTGATCATCTCAATATAATTTTGATTTAAATATCTCTCCAGATATTGGGGGTCTCAGATCTTTCCATTCCCTTCTAAGTACCTAAACAGAAAGCTCTACATGTGACCCGTAAATTGATTATAAGTAGACGGCTTTTGAAGGAGATCCTCACAGTGATTAAATGGGGGGAAACCTTTATATCTTGGTCTATGAAATGTTTCACCAAACCAAAATTCATCACCAGCCAGACCAGAAACCTCCTGCACGCTGATGAGGGGCAATCAGCTGTCTGGGCATGCCTCCTGCACGCTGATGAGGGGCAATCAGCTGTCTGGGCATGGCTATCTTTACTTCTGGGGAAGACTTTGGCTTCTATTCGCAGTTATTGTTACAAGGCCTGTTAAAAGATCTGACATTGACTTGCAGGAATGCTGCCTTCCATTAGGTGGTGCTGTAGAGGCGTTGTTCCATCTCATTTGCATATTCCCCAGAGGAGCATGGATGGCCTTGTAAGTCTCCTCTCACCTTCTAGGTGTTCTAAGGAGAAACGATACCCTTCCTGACCCACATCTTTAGGCCTCTCCATAGCCAAACCAGAAACCTACTGCATGCCGTTGATGGGCAAATACCCCAAAACAGTCTGTCTGTACATGGTTATCTCTCCTTTTGAAGAAGCCCCCGGCTGTGGCTCATTGTTCACAGTTATTGTTACAATGCTTGTAGAAAGTCTGACACTGACTTGCAGGAATGCCTTCCAATAGGTGGCGCTGTAGAGGCATTGTTCCATTGTCCAATTTGCAAAATTGACTAACTTCTGGCATTTATGAATTTGTGAACCTCTTGGATAAACTCTTTGTTTAATGTGCAAAAATGTATTTTTTTGTAAGTTGGTTATTAGTTTTAGTGGGTTTTTCTCTTTGCTGCGCTCAGTGAAGGACGAGTTCTAAAAGAATCTTCATTTTGCTTTTTTTTAAATTCTGAAATATATTTAGTTTTTGTTGTTCTGTTAATATTTGTCATTCTGTAATGTTTTTATTACTAAAAAGATGATTATTAAAGACAATCAGACCCTCACCTTATGCTCCACAGCGGGGCTGACTTAAGAGTATTTCTGCAACTCAATATGGGGTTATTTGTGCCGTCTGTGCATGGATTTCAGCGAGTCCAATTCAGATGAATAGGGGGATATCTCTATACTATGTGCTGTCCGATACACGGACCGCCCGCACATGACATGTCCTAATTGTAGGACACTAATGAGTTTAAAAAGAAGAACAGCATGCAAAGCCCCATAGGCTATAATGGGTCCATGTGCCGGAGGCCTTAGGCTGGGGTCACATGGGACCGAAATCTGGTGGAAATCTCGCAGAATGACCGCACAGAAATACCGCAAGATTTCCGAGGGAGAAATGCAGCTTCAAAACCCACTGCCTTTCGCTGCGGATTTTGGAGCTGCTTCAACACCTGCATCCCTATAGAGAGGAGAGCGGCCGCTGCAGTAACGGGGAAAGAATTAACATGCTGCGTCTTTGAATTTCACACGGCATATCAATTTCAGCGCGGCTCGGCCGCAGCGTGTGGACGGGCTTTTTGCTGGTTTATCCCGGGATAAAAAGCTGCAGGTGGAATTTTTGTGCAGAAAGTCTGCGGCAATTACGCCCCGCGTGAGCCCGGCCTAAGACTGCGTTCGCACACGACATCTGAGCTGGAGATACTCAGCTGCAGTATTTCTGGTGCGTTTCTTCACATGGGCAGATTAACGAGTTTTGTGTAAGTGCTGTGGATTTTGGTGTGGATTTTGGATACGTACTTGCGCTTTTATCCGCCGTGGAATATGTGGCCTTTCTGTGATCTGCGGCACTGATTTCACACGGGCAAACTTTATTTTCAAACATCAACAATCACAGATTTGTAAGCAGATTTCTTTTCACATTTTTCGATCGTCATACTTTTGCACAGCAGAAAAAACCCACAAGGTGTGAAGGAGATTCCATGCCCGCGCCTTGTGCTGCGAACGCTGCAGAAATGCTGCAGATATTCCGTCCCCGAACGTTGGAATCATAATGGATACAAAAGAAAACCATCAGTCTTTTCTTTAGGTCAGTTTCAGATAGCCGTATGCGCTACTATGTGTGCCGATACGGAGTGTAGTTGTGTCTCGCTGGCCGTTCAAACTCCGCACCATAGACGTCCTGTAGAGATGAGCGAGTATACTCGCTAAGGCACATTACTCAAGCGAGTAGTACCTTAGCCGAGTATCTCCCCGCTCGTGTCTGAAGATTGGGGTCCGGCGCCGGTGACGAGCGGGGAGATACTCGGCTAAGGCACTACTCACTCGAGTAATGTGCCTTAGCGAGTATACTCGCTCATCTCTAAAGTCCTGTCTTTTCTCGTCTGTACAATTAACGGGCGAGAATCATGATAGTGAAAACAAAACCACTGAAATCAATGCAAATCAATGGTTCCGTTTTGTCCCATTATGCAGTTTTCATTTTCACGGCCGCATAATAGGAGTCATATACGTTCGCCTATTTAAGCCCTCAGGGCCTGAACAGATGGGCGGGATTTTGTCCTGGTTTGTGGCTGTGAGAATGACAACCGCATAATGGGACAAAACGGAACCATTGATTTCATTGATTTCAGTGGTTTTGTTTTCATTATAGGGATTCTCACCCGCTAATTGTGCGCCCGAGAAAAGATAAGACCTGCTCTATCTTTCCCACATGTAGTTTTTCTATGTGCAAGACAGATAGGGCAGGACCGACCCCCCAGGACCGACCTCCCTGGAACGACCTCCCAGGACCGACCTCCCTGGACCGACTCCCCAGGACCGACCTCCCTGGACCGACTTCCCAGGACCGACCTCCCTGGACCAACCTCCCTGGACCAACCTCCCATGACCGACCTCCCTGGACCGGCCTCTCAGGACCGACCTCCCTGGACCGGCCTCCCAGGACCGACCTCCTAGGACCGACCTCCCAGGACTGACCTCCCAGGGCAGACCTCCCAGGACCGACCTCCCAGGACTGACCTCCCAGGACCGACCTCCCAGGACCGACCTCCCAGGACCGACCTCCCAGGACAGACCTCCCAGGACAGACCTCCCAGGACCGACCTCCCAGGACCGACCTTCCAGGACCCATCTCCAATGTTTTCTTTTACTGGTGCGCAATAGCACAAATTTTGAAGGGGAAATAAAAAACGTTTTCAGTTGTCTTTTTTGTACAGCGCGTGAAAAGGTAGGCCTTGACCTATTTTTTGCCATTAAACGCAGCGAGCTCCCATAGACATCTATGGCAGCAGGAAAAAGGGAGGGGGAGGGAGTTACCCTGCGTACAACGCTGGTAAAAGAAGACAGCCGGCTGTAATTGGGCATTATTGGTCATTCCAAGCATTTTGCAGCGATCATTGGTCGCCATCACTTCTGCGTGTTTTTTTTTAACTTTCACGCATCTCACTATCTGAATGGCTTGAAATATGTGAATAAAGATCGGGACTCGATCGGGTCAAACCTTCATTCATGCTATTACACGCATGCGGTCGAGTGAGGGAGGCCTGAGTCAAACACCAATCCACCATGAATGGAACATATTAGTCCTTCGTTTATATTTTTCAGTCCTTTTGCTTACAAACTGCATGTACATCGCAGTCTTAAAGCGGCCAGGCGCATTAGATGAATGTTGGCCAAAGCCATCGATTTCAGTCATGCCAGTCAACCATCTGTGTATGGGGTGCCCTTTCTCTCCCCTAATTGTAGCTGTGACTGCAGCAGCCATATAACCAAGACTATTTAATAATCTTTATTTTATATAGCGCCAACATATTCTGCAGCGCTTAGGAAATCTGGGGAGACATGCGCAAAATGACTTATAACATAGAATATTAAACAGCCGTGATCGCCAGAGCTTACAGACTGTAAGGAAGTTCACACATAGCATAGTATACATATATACATAAAGCTGTGTGAGGCGATCACCAGCCATGTTTGTGTATAACCACATAAGAGGTGTGATGGGGTGTTTGTGGGTGCAGTGGGAAGAAGGGGTCGGGTTTCCAAGGGTGAGTGTAGAAGCAGGGTAGATGGAGAAGAGGCATCGGTGTAGTGACTGCCACAGGATGGAGGCATCGGTGTAGTGACTGGTACAGGATGGAGGCATCGGTGTAGTGACTGGTACAGGATGGAAGCATCAGTGTAGTGACTGGTACAGGATGGAGGCATCGGTGTAGTGACTGCCACAGGATGGAGGCATCGGTGTAGTGACTGCCACAGGATGGAGGCATCGGTGTAGTGACTGGTACAGGATGGAGGCATCGGTGTAGTGACTGGTACAGGATGGAGGCATCGGTGTAGTGACTGGTACAGGATGGAGGCATCGGTGTAGTGACTGATACAGGATGGAGGCATCGGTGTAGTGACTGGTACAGAGTATAAGCATCAGTTGAGTGATTGACACAGGGTGGAAGTATTGGGGCTGTAACTAGTACAGGGTGGAAGCATCAGTGCAGTGATTGGCCCAGGGTGGAGGCTTCGGTGCAGTGACTGGCACAGGGTGGAGACTTCGGTGCAGTGACTGGCCCATGGTGGAAGCATCAGTGCAGTGATTGGCCCATGGTGGAGGCATTGGTGCAGTGACTGGCTCATGGTGGAGGCATTGGTGCAGTGACTGGCCCATGGTGGAGGCTTCGGTGCAGTGACTGGCCCATGGTGGAGGCATCGGTGCAGTGACTGGCTCATGGTGGAGGAATTGGTGTATTGACTGGCACAGGGTGGAGACATCAGTGTAGTGACTAGCACAGATCGAAAGCATCAGTGTAGTGAATGGAAAAGGTGGAATCAGCTCTGCAGTAATTGGCACAGGGTTGACGCATTAGTGCAAGGGATTGGCACAGGGTGGAGGCATTAGTGCAGGGGATTGGCACACGGTGGAGGCATTAGTGCAGTTACTGCACAGGGTGGAGGCATTAGTGTAGTGGCTTGGCAAGAAGATAAGCCTGGCTTGTGCATTCAATATGTGTTGGAAATGGAAGAGTTTTGAAAGGTGAAGCCCAATCAGTATCGAGTTGCAGGAATCACGATGAGAGGGGATAAGTCCACCAGTAAGTTTTTGATGTCTCTGCAGTGAGGAAAGGGTGGATTCAGGAAATGTGTTTGAGGTGCAGGTGATATGAGCGAACAAGTGACTGAATATGTGGAATGAAGAAAGGGTTAGAATCTAATATGACCCCAAGACAGCAGGCGTGCTGCGGAGGAGTTATGGTGGTACCACAGACTGAGATGGAGATATCAGGTTCAGGTCGGTTAGTAGATGGAGGAAACACAAGAAGTTTAGCTATTTAGAGGTTTAGTTTAAGCTAGATGAAATAGTGTTAGAAATAGTAGACAGACAGTCATTGGTGTTGGGTAGTAGCGGAGGTATGCTGTCACAGGAAGAAGTATATAATTGATGTCGTCAGCATAGAGATGTTATTCAAACCTAAATCTACTGATAGCTTGTCCAATTGGGCCATGTAGGTGGATAAGTGAAGAGGACCAAGGACTGAACCCTGAGGGACCCCAACAACAAGGGAACGAGGTGAAGCAGAGCCAGCAAATGATACACAGAACAAGTGGTCAAAGAGGTAGAAGGAAAACTAGGAGACCATGGTATCCTTAAGGCCAATAGAGCGGTGCATATTGAGATGTTCATGAACTACAGTGTTGAACGCTGCAGAGCGACCCAGAAGAAGCCATAGAGAGTGGTCGCCAATTGGTTTAACTGGCAGGGGCAAAGGCCTGGGCTCCCCGCAGTGAAGACCAGATCCTGACTCTAAAAAGGAGACATAGTGTCCATTGAATCAGCTATGCATGGGTATAGGTATCTGTAGTCACAATAATAAATATTCAGATACAACTATCATAAGTAGTACATAGTGAAATACCTATAGAGGCACCATACACATAGTTTACATTGTAAACTGCACCCCAATACATGTTTTGCCAAAATGCTTCATCTGGGGTCTCGCACATTGTATTTATTCATTATTGTGACTACAGGTACCTATAACCATGTGGAGCCAATTGAATGAACATTATTTCTCCTTTTTATGCATGTTTTTTTTTACATCTGTGTTGTTGCGTCCAACCGGACATGCAATATCCAAAACAAATGAAAAAGGCACAACTGTGCAAAGGAAATATAAAACTACGGGAAATCCTCTCCCTATAAACCCCTAACCCGGGACGGGGGCCCTGCCTACTCGGCGGGCCGATCGCTCTGATAGGTGCGGACCCGCACGTGTGCCTGGGCCACTGACACGTCCCTATCAGGGAGCCCTAGAACAAAAGAAAGGAAAACAGAAAACCAAACAAAGCAGAAATAGGGACTTAGCTCGCACGGAGGAGTTTCAGCCAGGATGTGTTCCGCAGTAGCTGTCCAGCGGCAACTGGAGCATTGACCAGCACAGGAGTCAATACTAGCACTGCTTAAATAGGAGCAGAGCTACTCAGCACCAGGTGAGGACTGACATTACTCTTGCAACCACCACACCCCTCAGCTCCAGGAGAGGTAGAAATACTGCTAAACCCTGGTCTGGCCTGAAAGCAAGGTGGGAACCTCCGAACGGCTGCAACATGTGTATTTGTAACTACCTGACATGAAGTGTTGGGAGAAGTGTGCGGCTGCCCAAGGGGACTACTTTGAAGGAGATTAGTGTAAGATTGTTGTATTTGAATACAAAACTTTTTTATGAATGAAGGTTGGATACTTTTTGAACAAGCCTCGTATGTTATTTGTATTTATTGTTTTGTCTTGTGTCTTAGACGTTGTAGGTAAGTCATTAAATTTTTATTGAAAAAAAGTTTTGGGAAAACGTGCAGATATAGATTTCTATGTGCAGATAAATGAGAGATATAAGAAAACACTTTTGGTTAACAAGTAAAGAAAAAGTACAATTAAGAAAATTAAAGAAGTTAACCCCCACACCACTGCACACAATTTTGACCACTTTTTGGGAGGAGCACCGTGTTCCCCATATGTGGATGTATGCATTGGGGACCTTCTGGAGGACAAATTAGTGAATCCGATTTTTACTCTCACTGACTTATATTAGAGTCGGACTTGGCCGTCTCAATTCACAATGATTGTCGTGAAATGAGCTTGATACCAACATGAGCGGATCATTCTGCTAATCGCTCATCACTAGTTTTCGTTCAGTAGCAGCGTGGTGGTATGACTCAGTCGCGATGACTATGTGGTCATGATGTGGCAGTTTTGTTTGGGCCTTGTATTTAGTAATATTGGTCTTTGTATAGTGTGTTGTTTGGTTATATTATGTAGTCCCTGTTACTGCTAGCAGTAATGGTCATTGTGTGTTTGGTACCTTGTATAGGCATTTCATTAGTAATATTGGCCTTCGTATGGAGCATTTTGTTCAGTAATGGTATTTTAATTTTATAACTAAAAATGACTTCCCTAGCAGCATGGGATGAAAAATCAATCAGCCCAAGGATCTGGCTTACAAAATACAGACATAAAATACTGATCAAATAAATAAAATGGTGTCCAAAACTGAAAATTTATTAAAAAAAGTGAATTTATTCAATCAAAATGCCCCCCAAAATATAAACACCTAATTGCTCCATACTGTTCAATCATTCTGTACCATCAAAAAAAGACGGCGTGGCACCATTGCACCAAGACAGGGCTGTGGAGTCGGTAAGCCAAACCTCGACTCCGACTCCTCATTTTTCCCGGACTCCGACTCCCTCATACAGGACTCATGTTTTCATGTGATAAACTTACTGTATTAAAATGGTGACATCCCGCTTGTCATCACCATTATGATAAAATGATCCACCTCCACCCTACATTCCTCATCCTGGTTCTCCATGTTTTATGTCTTAGATGAACATATATTTATAGGACATTTCAAAACTTAAAGGGGTTGTCCCGAGGCAGCAAGTGGGTCTATACACTTCTGCATGGCCATAATAATGCACTTTGTAATGTACATTGTGCATTAATTATGAGCCATACAGAAGTTATAAAAAGTTTTATACTTACCTGCTCCGTTGCTGGCGTCCTCGTCTCCATGGTGCCGACTAATTTTCGCCCTCCGATGGCCAAATTAGCCGCGCTTGCGCAGTCCGGGTCTTCTCCTCTTCTCTATGGGGCTCCGTGTAGCTCCGTGTAGCTCCGCCCCGTCACGTGCCGATTCCAGCCAATCAGGAGGCTGGAATCGGCAATGGACCGCACAGAAGCCCTGCGGTCCATGAAGACAGAGGATCCCGGCGGCCATCTTCAGCAGGTGAGTATGAAGACGCCGGACCGCCGGGATTCAGGTAAGCGCTGTGCGGGTGGTTTTTTTAACCCCTGCATCGGGGTTGTCTCGCGCCGAACGGGGGGGGGGGTTTAAAAAAAAAAAAAACCGTTTCGGCGCGGGACATCTCCTTTAACCAAATTCATATGACGGGAAATCTGCAACAAATTCTGCATTGAATTGGTTCTACCATATTTATACTAAACCCTCTCCCACCCTCATAAGCCTCACACCAGGGCTGTGTATTTAATGAGCCCAACCTCCGACTCCTCAATTTTTCTAGACTCCTTCAAAAATGACTCATGTTTATAAATGAAAAATCTACAGAATTGAAATGGTAATTTTAAGCTCTTCATCACCATTATGATCGTCCGGTCTGTAGAGGAGGAGCTTTGTTACTGAGCATGTGCAGATAGTGCTGCAGATTCATCTCAACTAAAAGCGTTAAAGAATTGGCATAAGGATATGTAGCCTGATGGAGCAGAAAGGCACTAAGTGATTTTCTATTGCTGTTGCCACATCCTAATTTTTAATGTTTTTGATAAATAGGGACTTAGATAAATAGAACATATATTTATATTACATTTCAAAAGTTTTATAAAATTCCCATGAAACGAATATGCAACAATTTTTACATTTCATTAAAAAATACCATATTTATACTGTATATCTTTTTATAAGCTTAAGCTGGTACATTTCTACCGACTCCACCAAAATGGGACTCTACAGTTTTGCAGCCAGGGGTGAACCTAGCCTAGTCCCCTATGGGGAGTGAAAAAAAAAAAGTTTAATGCAGTTTTTATAAGGGTTTAAAAAAAATATTTAAAATAACAAAACCTAAAAACATAATTGGTGTTGTCACAACTATAAAAGTCTAAACTATTACAATATTGCAAAGAAAAATGCATAATGCTAGAATTGCCTTCTTTGAGCACCCCTTTGCCCCCAAAAATGAATAAAAATAAAATAAAGCATAAAAAATGTGGTAAAAAAGTTATCTGTACCCAAGAATGGTAAGAATAAAATCTACAGCTGGCTTTGCAAAAAACGAGCCCTCACACAGCCCATCTCAAAAGAAAAGTAAAAAAAGGTTTAGGCCTCGGAATTTGGCGACAAAATGTTTCTAATTAAAGTTTTTAATTTTTAGAAGTTGTAAAACATAAAAAACTGTAAAAATTCGTATCACTGTAACTGAACTAATCCAAAGTGTGTTCACTTTGGAACTTTTTAGTGTACCGTGCATGCCATAAAAACAAAGTCCCAAAATCCATGGCACAATTGTGTGTTTTTCTATTTCAGTCCACTTAAACACTTTTAAAAGTTCCACAATATATTCTATTAAGTAGTACCAGTGAAAAAGTGCAAAACAACAACTCCTCATATCACTACGATGATGGAAAAATAAAGACGTGATGGATCCTGAAAGACAGAAATGAAGAAAAATGAAATAGAAAAAACAAAAACAGTCAAATGTCGGGTCTTCAAGGGGTGAAGGAAGCACAAGTTTGTGGGCTTTTTAAGGTAGTAACGCAGTCTTGCACAGCCACTGCTGATAAAGTCCTTCAGCCAGTAGCTCTTAGTTGTAATGCCGCAGGGTGCCGCCTGAGGTCAGAGCCTCAAGTTGCCTCATGATAGGAACGTCACTGGTCCTAAAAATGCTGAATATTATATTTCACAGAAATAGTACTTTTAAGTGTTTTTTTTTTACCAGAACTCATTTGACCAGTGCACCACAAGGATCTGGTAAATGTATGCGGGAGGGAAGAGGGCTTTGAAAAAGTTTACAGAGTCTATCTTTGTAAATGGCGGCCTGATGTTTCCATAATGTTTCAATGCGGTTTCTATTCCTGGTTTTTGATATAAGAATGTTATCTACAAAAACTATACTGACATACTAATAACTAGTAAAATATAACATTACTGTATGTTCCACACAGGGTTTTTCTTTGAACTTTGCATTTTTGTAGCAGTTTTTTGAGTCAAAGCCAAAAGTGGATTCATAAGAAATGGGAAATATACTAAATGGAAACTTACATCCTGTGGATAGCGCAGACTGAGAAGTTAAGCCCACTGCATCCACAGTGGAAGCCTGTCCACCTGCAGCAGCGGGGATCTGTGAAAACAATGGTCCCCGCTATTCACCACTTATATGCTGCAGCCAATGTTGATCATGGCATGTAAAGGGGTCACAGAGGGAGAGTGCTCCCCATGTGATGTCATAGGCCCTACGCCATGTAATCGCGGTGGGCTGATGGGTTGCCATGGTGTAAGGGAGTTGTGCTAACAACCCCAAAAATGTTGTGCTGTTGTAACATTATGTTTAAGAACTATTTTTTTAAGAAGGGAGATCAGCTATGGGCGGACCTAAGACTCAGGAAGCGATAGTGAGTGGTGAGAGAGTGAGTGATCCAGTGTGTCTGAGGGATTGTTCTGGGACTGAGGAAGGAAAGAGAAAGTACCTGTTGCCGACAGGTTATTTACTCATTTATTTTCTATTGCCTCGTTGGCCTTTCAAAGTAAAGTAAGCATATGGTCTCCAAGTGTTTTGACAGAGGAACTGCGGGAGCTGCAGCTATGATGTGTGCCAGGTAGATAAGCTTCGGGCCTACTATATCGTTCCTGCAAGTCTCCAGCTTTGGGCCCCTCCTGGTTAGCGCTACCAGAGAGCCTCCCTTGGAGATAATTATACTCATACTCGCTAAGAAAGCCCTTTGGCTGAAAGCCTCCGAGAACCGATCCTCCTGACCTGTTTTGAACTTTGCAATGGCAACCAGACACCAGACAATGGCTTCTGGGTCTGCTATGGCCTGTGATCATTAAGAGTGGCGATAATACATTATCAGCGTAATCAGAGCATCTCAGGTTCAAGTCCCCTGCAGAGAAATTTAAAAAATGTAATATATATAAAGTTATACAAAACCCCTATTTGGTACACTTTCCCCTCTTTGTTAAAAAAAATAAAAAATAAAATAATAACACTGAAAACACCATTTATCCTGCATGGCAAAAAAAGAGAAAATGAGGCCAAATGAGTTTTTTGTTTATTTTACCTCCCAATAGACTGCAATTAAACTGCTAAAAAAAATATGTACCCCAAAACTCTACCAATAAAAATGACAGCTTGTTGAAAAGTAAAAATAAAAAAGTCATGGGACTTGAAATGCAGGGATCCAAAAAAAAACAAAAAAACAATAAAAAAAAAGTTTTTTATTCTGAAAAAAAATCTAATAAAAATATTTTGTTATTGCCATAATCATATTGACCCGCAGAATATATGTGTCCGTCATTTATGCTGCACGATTAATGTTGTTAACGGGAAAAAAAAAACAATGGCAGAACTGTTGTGTTTTTCTCTTGGCTTTCCAAAAAAATAAAAAAATTTAAATTATGCAAAACATTATATGTTCCCCCAAAAATGGTACCAATAAAAACTAGAGCTCGCCATGCCATAAACAAGCCCTCCTACGGCCACGGTAAAAGGAATAAAAAAAAGGTTAAGCTTTTGAAAAGTGGAGACGAAAATCCCCCAAAAAATCGTTGCAGGCTTAGGTTCAAAATAAGCCGCGTCACTAAGGGGTTAAAAGCTGTAGAATATCTATTAGCTACTGATAAGGATTGAGATGCGGCTGAAAGGTCAACCAGCGGTAGTTTCTTCAATCCAAAACAGAAAATACATTTTCTGCAAAATCTTTGTTTTGCTGAGATAACATGGTAAGAGGAGACATTGTTCCAGAAGCTTCCTGCTCACTGCAGTGTGTCACCGGACACCGCCATGCTTACCACATATCAGCCCTCAATCTCATATTGCATTTTGACAAGATTTTTTTCCACCTGAGCTGTAGAGAAATGATCCCGCTTCTCCTCCCACGCAGTGACAACAGCTGTTTTTTTCCACATACTCTATTCTCTGTTCATCCAATTCTATAAATAATTTCACACTAGGCTCTTTTAAAGAAGGTCAGCTGTCTTTTGAATAGAACAGGATAAATATTTCTTCATAGCTAATTAATGCGCTTTTATTCAAACGCCAGTACATTACTATGTGTTACTGAGCCATTAAAGTTCAAGCCTGACAATGCTGATAGATGAAACTCTGTTTACATCCTATATTGCAGAATCCAAGAAATAACAACCCCTTGGATGGAAGATAATTCGTGGTACAGCAAAAATGAGTCACGAATCCCAGAAGTCACAGAATCAGGATAAAAGATAACTTTTATTAAATAATTTAAAAACATATCCAGGAGGGAGGGACCTGAGAAAATATAGAGGAAAGTATATGTAGGAAGGAGGAGGGCCCTAAAAACATCCTATAGTGACTTATGGGATCTGCTGACAGTAAGGAGCACCTGCCCTGAAAAGAGCAACCCTAGATAAAAGGACAAAAAAAGGGAAAGGAAAACAAAAATGAAAAAAAAATCTAAGCAAAGAGGACTTTAAATAGAGAAATGATATAGATGGTCTTTTTAGTAGTACCACAGGAGGACAGATGAAAACATTTACAGTGTAGAATCAACTATCATGCAGAATATTTCCAATATTTCAAGATGGCCTTGTTTTAAGGCAGGAACAATATTCACATAGGACCATAATACGCTTCATATGATAATCTTTGACACTCATATGTGCAGTTATCAGAAACATCCTACGCATTTCACCAATTACATTGGGTCATCAAGCCGTAGACCAGTGCCACAGTAACCAAACAGAGTCACCTATACTCAGATCATAATGACACCTCAAATAGATGTTACTATCAAAAAGAACAAAGGTTAATTTCCTACATCCTCACAGATAAAGGTATTACCATGGGCGTAATTATAGAGGATGCAGGGGATGCGGTTGCACCCGGGCCCAGGAGCCTTAGGGGGCCCATAAGGCCTCTCTTCTCCATATAGGTAGTCCAGTACTATGAATAAAGCTTTATAGTTGGGGGCCCTGTTACAGGTTTTACATTGGGGCCCAGAAGCTTCGAGTTACGCCTCTGGGTATTACCATGAGATGTAGATCCCCTTTATCATAAAGATGTAGATGCACAGATCAAAAGACCAACTCAGATATATGTTGCCATAAAAAAGAGCAGATTTTAAATGCTAAAAAGCCAATAGATCAATAAATAACAAATAAAACATCCTAGAGAGATTCAGCAAAAGTGAACAATGGAAAAAAGTGAAACCACCTGTTGGGTTTATTCAGGATGGTATGCACTCACGGCACCTGGAGAATACAGGATCCAAAACCATAGAATCAGCCCCAATTGGCTCCATAGAGAGGTGTGATAGGGATCACGGTCACATGACTTCCTGTATGAATCCTTTTGAAAGGGTTTTTTTTTTCCCTGAAATTAGAGAACAAGACCCAATTTCCTGCACTATTTCTACTTCCTGTAGTCCTGCACAGCAGCACATAAAGATGGGGATTTATCTCCCTAACACTTGCTTTGGACAGGTGGTACAAGGAGTTCTCTTTAAAGGGGTTGTCCAGTTGTAAACTATTGATGGCTTTTCCTTAGGATAAATCATCATTAGGAGATTGGCAGGGTTCCTTCACTGACTAGCTGTTTGCCGAGCCTAAGCACTCATGTACTGAGCTGCTTTCTGCAGGAAGCAGACAGCTCTTTTTCAACTGCAGTGGTCAGGCTTTGTATTACAGACATTGTAGTGATTGGGAACTTGGCTTGCAATACCAAGTCTGGCCACTGCTGTAAAAACAGAGTTGTCTGCTTCCTGCAGAAATCAGCTCAGTACATGAGTGCACTAGCCCAGCAAACAGCTGATCGTCAGGGGTCCTGGAGAAAGGATCCCAGCCAATCTACTATTGATGATTTATCCTGAGGATAAGCCATTCACATTTTATAACTGGACAAGCCCTTTAAGGACCAGCCCCTTTTTTTACATTTTCGTTTTTTCCTCCTCGCTTTCTAAAAACAATAATTCTTTTATTTTTCTATCGACATAGCTGTCTGAGGGCTTGTTTTTTGCAGGAGGAGTTGTATTTTTCAGTGGTGCTATTTAACTTACCATATAATGTACCGAAAAATGTAGAGAACATTCTAAGTGGAGTAAAATGCAAAAAAAATCCCACAATGGAGCCATTTTTGGGGGGTCTTGTTTTCACATCATACATGACACATTTATATTCTGTGGGGAGGTCATTTAGAACGATACCACATTGATAGAGTTGTACTTTTGTTGTACTACTTTTAAAAAATAAAATATCTTTGGAAAAAATAAAATTATTTTCTGCCCCCGTCTTCTGACCGCCGTAACATTTTTATTTTTTCATCTACACAGCTGTATGAGGGCTCGTTTTTGTGGGATGCTCTGTAGTTGATATTGTTATCATCTTGGAGTTCCTGTCACTTCCTGATCGCTTTTTATTACTTTTTTTTTTTGCTGATGGGTTGATTAAAAAAATGCAATTCTGGCATTATGTTTTTTTTTCTGATGGCGTTTACTATATCGGATAAATAATACATTATTTTATAGATCACGTTCAGGCGGACAGGAGCTTGATTGCTGAGCTCTGATACTGGCTGCAGCACTTGTGACGTCCAATAAAGCAGCCTGTACAAAAACACAGGTGTTGAGGCAGAGCCGTGCCATGGGGCACAGTGGGGAGAGGCGAGTATATGCTTATTTGTTATTTTACTGCATGGGGGCGGGATTTACAGAAATGGTAGAACTCAGAAAATCACTTTAATCCTGGTCTGCTCCAATATTGGAATGGCTACCTGGAACCACTTAGAAAGGACCTAGCAAGATAAGCTAAAAGAATGGCGACTTGAACTTAAGCGCTTACACTAGATAGGACAATAAAAAACACAGGGGGAGGAGCTAAGGGCCTTTTATAGGATTTGTACAAAGTTTTAAATAACTCTTCATGTTACCTGTACAAAGCATGCGGTAGGGGAATAAATCCCCATCTGTATGTGCTGCTGTGCAGGACAGCCAGGAAGGGCACCATTCAAAATAGAATGCAACTGAAAGCATAGCCTGTTTGTCACAGCTCTTACAAGTAGCTTAGCATGACCAGAGGTGACAAGTACATAGAAATAGACAGGATCAAACCAGTAACCCATGATACTGGTCCTTTTGAACTAACTAGGGATACCAAGATAAGGAACGGATAAGTATGGAGAACAAAACAGATAACTTAGCCAGAACTGCCCAATCGAGGACGGTCCCTCAAGCAGAGTACCCACCCCAAAAAGGGCAACCCCACTAAGGAAGAGAGTCCGGATAACAGCCCAAGAAAAACTGGTGAACATTACATTGACACTAGCTTCTGAACCTTCTGAACTACAAGCACTAAGCTAACTGAAACTCTTCATTTCTGCTGTACTAAAAACATGGTCCATCTAGACCAGTGTTTCTCAAACTCCAGTCCTTGGGGACCGCCAACGGGTCATGTTTTCAGGATTTCCTCAGTGTTGCGCAGGTGATGTAATTATTGTCGCCTCCTCAGACATTGCCACAGGTCTTCTTACTCTAGGATATCCTGAAAACATGGCCTGTTGGGGTCCGTGAGGACTGGAGTTTGGGAAACACTGGTCTAGAGTTTAGAAGGAGTTGGCGTCATTTTTGCATCATGTTTTAATGGTAAATTTACAGGCGAAATAAAACAGTTTCTTTCGACAAGATACGGAAACACGGAGCAACGAGCAAACAGGACAGCGAGCTCAACTCATCAGTCTGGGGGGATTTACAGAATGGCTTTTTATATATTTATTAAGTCATCTCTGTAAATCCTATAGGAGAGTCCATGACTGAACATTCTTAGGCTTCGTTCACACTTGTGTCATGGCTTATGTTTATAATGGAGTCGTTCCATGTAGTTATCACACGTAGAGCAGCAAGAAGGCCAACACATTGCTGGACGCCATTGCCCACCAGTGAAGATAATGTACACAGTGAGTCATTTACCCCTTTGTAACACATTTAGGCTTTTGTACACTAATTAGCTTATGAAACGCCATTGATACATCTTTGGTGTAACCGTTCCTTCATAGTTTAGAGGGGAAGATTGCAAATGATTCACTGTAAGGAGAAAATGTTGGATTTGGGTGCCGGTAAAACTACTTTTTAGGAATAAGCAGGGCTGGATTACCGATGGTGCAAATGGAGCACCGGCTCCAGGCCCCCCATTCCCCACATGTTCAGGGGGGCCCCTGGCTGCTTGCTCTTTAGCGGGTTCTCACCGGTTTAGCAGATCTGGTACTTTCAGAAAATCCTAACTCTTCTATTTATCCGTAGATGAAGCTATCCGGAGATTGTTTTTGAGTTGTATTTTTGAGTGGTGCAATATAAGGCCTTAGTCACACGGGCGTTTTTTCCCGCGATTTGCGGATCGCATGACGGATGCGCATCAGCAAATCGCGTGACCGGGGCCGAAAAATCGCCCGAAAAAACTGCTCCTAGCCGCGTTTCATTAGAAACGGGCCGGAGCTGTCCAGCGCATTGAATTCAATGGGCTGCGGGCGATCTCACGATGAATTTTCGGGAAGGGCTTAAAAATATAAGCCCTTCCTGGGAATTCATCCAGAAATGTGTAAAACCAAAAAAAAAAAATATACTCACCTGGTCCCGGCAGACGGAGTTCAGCGCGGCAGCCGGCAGTTCTCCCGAACTGCTCTGAGTAGTATTCAGCAGCCGGGGCTTTAAAATCCCCACCTGCTGAATGAGCTGCCTCTGATTGGTCACAGCCTCACCAATCAGAGGCAGCTCTCACTCACACCCATTCATGAATTCATGAATGGGTGAGTGAGTGCTGCCTCTGATTGGCTCAGCGCAGGGACCAATCAGGGGCAGCTCTCAGCTGTCATTCATGAATTCAATGGGCAAACATCATTCTTCTCTGCCACAGCTGTTACAGCTGTGGCAGAGAAGAATGATTTGTCTACTATATGTTCTCAATGGGGTCGGCGCTGCTGCCGCCGGCCCTATTGAGCGCATATAGAGAAGAGAACAGGAATCGCAGATAGGTGCGATCTGCGATTTCTGTTCTATAATTTATCGGACGAGCGCATAAAAAGCGCTCATGTGTCCGATACCATTGCAAAGCAATGGTTCTATAAAATCGCCGGACGCATGCGCAAATCGCGTGAAAAAACGCCCGTCTGACTGAGGCCTAAGGGTGACTACCTACTACAGGTTTTTTTTCACAGCGAAATTCGCAGTGTTTTTTTTTTTCTGCAGGGGTCTATGGGACTTGTAATGTTAAAATCGCGATTGTGCAAAATCGCAATTTACCGCGAAATCGTGATTTTAACATTACAAGTCCCATAGACCCCTGCAGAAAAAAAACGCAGCGAATTTCGCAGTGAAAAAAACTGTAGTGGGTAGTCACCCTAAATGTATTGAAAAGCGTAATAAAAATTCTAAGTGGAGTGAAATAGAAAATAAACGGAAATTCCGCCATCTTTGAGGGGAGTCTTGTGTCTAAGTTGTACAGACTGCAGCAAAAAAAGGCCTGATAACTTTATTCTGTGGGTCAGTACGATTACTACGATGCCAATTTTTTTTGTTCTTTTTTGTGTACCATCTTCTGACCGCCGTAACCTTTTTATTTTTCGGTCACCATAGTTGTGCGAGGGCTCACTGTTTGCAGGACGCCCTGTAGTTTCTATTGATACCATTTTGGAGTATGTATGTCTTTTTGATCACCTTCTATTACATGTTTTTCTCGGAGACGGGGTGACCAAAAAAGCGCTATTCTGACGCTGTCCACCGTGCGGGATACATAATGCGTTACTTTGGTAGATCAGACTTCAATAGGCGCAGCGATACAAAATGTGTCTTAGGGGTTTTTACTTCAGATTTTTTAAATTACAAATATAGCAGAAGTGAAGGGGGGGGGTTAAACTTTTAATACCTTTTATTGTTTATTAATAATCACCAAAGCTTTTTTAACCCCTTAATGCTACAGGACATACAGAAATGTCCTTTGGGTTCTGGGTACGCATGGAGGAGGAACGCAGGTCAATCCTGCTCCATAGTATGTGGGTGCCAGCTGTTTCTTACAGATGACACCCGCCTGCCACAGCTCTGATAAGCCGTGCTGCTCATCAGAGCTGTTAACCCTGATAAGATCGTGGGTTGCCATGGCAGCTGGGGTCTTCTGAAATGCCCCAGGGCTGCCACTGCAGATTGCCTATAAATCTATGCCTGTGGTGTGGCTTGATAGATTGCCTGTCAGATCGCGGTAAAATGTAATGCTATAATATTATATTATACTGCAGGAGGGATCAAGGCATCGCAAGTTGTTGTCCCCTCTGGGCACTAAAAAAAACTGTAAAAATTAGTTTAGAAAAGGTTTATCAATAGATATGAGCGAGTATACTTGCTAAGTCACATTACTCGAATGAGTAGTGCCTTAGCCGAGTATCTCCTCGCTCGTCTCTAAAGATTCAGGGGCCGGCGGGGGGTGGGAAGCGGCGGGGGAGAGCGGGGAGGAACAGAGGGGAGATCTATACCCCCCCCCCCGCTCCCACCTGCTCCCCGCCGCAACTCACCTGTCACCGGCGCCGTCCCACGAATCTTTAGAGGCGAGCGGGGAGATACTCAGCTAAGGCACCACTCGCTCGAGTAATGTGCCTTAGCGAGTATACTCACTCATCTTTATTTATCAATAGAGATGAGCGAGCCTACTCGGTAAGGCAGTTACTCAAGCAAGCATCGCTCTTCTCGAGTAATTGCTTAGTGATCCGAGCAGGCTCTGGTGGGCCGCGGGGGGCGTGGAACGGAGCGGGAAGAAGAGTGAGAGAGTAGGCTCGCTCATCTCTATTTATCAATTATTAAAAAAATAAGAGGCAATTAAAGTTTTTTAAAAAACCTTTTGCCCTATTTAAAATAAAAGAATCTAAAATTTAAAACAAAAAAAGAGATTTGGTATCACTGCATCTGTAACAATCTGATCTATCAAAGTAACGCATAATTTATCGTGCACCGTGAACTGCATCAGAAAAAAAATAGCGCCAGAATTGCACTTTATTGGTCATCTTGTCTCCAAGAAAAAATGGAATAAAAGATGATCAAAAAGTCGTATGTACTCCAAAATGAGTAATGAGAGCTGGGGAAAGGGAGCGGAGGAGGTGTGAAGGGAGAGGGTCGCTAGCGCAGGTGGTGGGTTTGGGCAGCGGAAAGCAGCCTGGAGACTTCTCCCTCTGTCGTTGGTTCTAACATAGAAGGCGAGTAAGTGCTGGATGCAATGCTGAGGAGACTGGGATCAGCGCTAGCCGTGCAGTTTTTGTAGATTTCTTTTCGGATGTTGTTGGGTTTTTTTTTTTCTTTCTTTGAAATAGGCCACTAGTTCTCCAGCAGTCGAATCCGTCACGAGGCTGAAGATTACAAACAAGTTCCGGAGCTGCAGAGGAGAAGTGCCTCAGAGCAGACAGCGCCTGTTAGGTCATGTATTGGTTTATTTTCTGGGTAGGGCTTATATTTCAAGCCCCTCCAAAAAATCCCACCAAAAGAGTGCTCCAAAATTGTGATATCACCATGTGAAACCGCAGCGATATCACACAGAACACAAATGCGGTATCGTTGCTATTTTCTTGCAGCGATATCGCTGTCGCCCGTGTGAAAGAGGCCTTACTGCCAAGCAGGGAATGTCTAATCCTTGTTAGCCTGCTCTAGAGCACTAGTGTACATATAGTATATGAATATTATATGAACAGGCTGTGGAGGATTTAGCATTCCCTGCTTGGCAGCGAACGCTTCGTCACTAGTGACCGGGTACACCGGCCTGCAGGAAGCAGAATACTGGCAATGTACGCTACATCACAGGAAATAGAAGAATCAACAGCTTGAGGTGAGCCAGGAGAAAATCACTGAAGATGTGGTAAGAAGACTGACGGGAGCTGGGGGGGGGGGGGGGGTAAGTATAGAATTTTTTTTTTCTAATGACAAACTGATTTTTACATTTTTAAGTTTCCATAAGGGATATAAACTTGCAATGGTTTAAAATATAAGCCCTTCCCTGAAAAAGAAGGCAAAATAGTGTTAAAAAAAACAAACAACCAAAAAAATACCTTCCTTCACCTGCTGGGGCTCAGCCGCGTCCTCTCTGCGCTGTTCCATGCAGGCCTTTGAGCAGGCAGGAAATAAAAATCCCCGCCTGTTAAAAGAGCTGCCTCTGATTGGCTGAGGCGTTCAGCCAATCACAGGCAGCTCTCGCCTGTCATTCATTCAGCGAGAGCTGCCTGTGATCGGCTGAGGTGCTCAGCCAATCACTGACAGCTGCTTCTGATCGGCTGGTGCAGTAGGGAATTCTTTTTCATACCCCATGGCAGTGGTGGACAGGTGAGTACAGTATATATATTTTTTTTTTACACTAAAATGTTTGTTTTTTAGGGAAGAGCTTATGTTTAAAGCCCTTCCCTGAAAAACAGTTACGGGGTGCCGGCAGACCATTGTCTTCAATGGAGCCGCCGGCAGCAGCCGCGACTCCATTGAAGACAATGCATGGACCTGCATACACGTGTGTTTTTGCGCGTACAGGGGTGCGCACATATGTAAGCAGCACCTATGTACGCACACTCTCGTGTGAAGCCACCCTTAAGCTGTTTATTTCTTTTTAGCCATCAGAAAATGGGGCATAAGTGGAAGCTCTTATCTATTAAGGAGCAGAAAAGGAGGCATTATTAACTACAGGGTCAGAAAAGGCGTTATTAATAACAATGGCGGCAGAAAAAGATGCATAATTACCTTTGGGGACAGAAAAGTCAGCATTAACCCTTTAAAGACATGTCCTATTTTAGACTTATTGAGGACACTGATTTTGGGGAGATTTTCACCTTCATTTTCATAAGCCATAGTGTTTTGAGTTTTCATGGTTGTTTGTTTTTTTGTGTGGTGATCTGTAGTTTTTATTGGTACCATTTTTCGTTACCCGTCATGTATTGTAGAACCTTTTTTCTTTTTGGAGAGCAAGCAGAGAAAGCAGCTCAATTCTACCTTTTTTTTCTTACAGCGTTATCATGCAGCATAAATGACATGATACATTTTTTCTGCGGGTCGGTACGGTTAAAATAATGCCATCATTTATTTTTTTTTAGGTTTTTCACTTTTGCACAATGAAAACCCCTTTTTTTTGGAAATTATTATTTAATTTACATTGCTGCCAAGTCCCAAAACTGTTTTTGTTTTTCCATGGACGGAGCTCTGTAGGATTCTGGGAAGATAAGTGTGCGGCACAATTAGCCACATACTGTGGGCAGCCTTAATCTGGCTCTGGGAATTAGGAAATGCCTTTCCTGATCTTCGAATGACCTCGCTGGTACAGAGATGTAGTGTGTATCAGACAATGCTGTGACACCTTGTCAGAGGAGGATGGGAAATATGAAGTTTCAATGCTTAGAAGGAGATATACTGTACTTAAAGGGGTTGTCCCGCGCCGAAACGGGTTGTTTTTTTTTTCAACCCCCCCCCCCCCCCCCCCCCCCCCCGTTCGGCGCGAGACAACCCCGATGCAGGGACGTACAGAAAGCTTACCGGAGCGCTTACCTTAATCCCCGCGCTCCGGTGACTTCTATACTTACCTGTGAAGATGGCCGCCGGAATCCTCTTCCTCCGTGGACCGCAGCTCTTCTGTGCGGTCCATTGCCGATTCCAGCCTCCTGATTGGCTGGAATCGGCACGTGACGGGGCGGAGCTACACGGAGCCTGCATTCTGCACGAGCGGCTCCATTGAAGAGAGCAGAAGACCAGGACTGCGCAAGCGCGGCTAATTTGGCCATCGGAGGGCGAAAATTAGTCGGCACCATGGAGACGAGGACGCCAGCAACGGAGCAGGTAAGTAAAAAACTTTTTATAACTTCTGTATGGCTCATAATTAATGCACAATGTACATTACAAAGTGCATTAATATGGCCATACAGAAGTGTATAGACCCACTTGCTGCCGCGGGACAACCCCTTTAAGAAGTACTTGTCACCTCTCCTGCTATTTGTGCTTTAAAGGAACATTAACCCCTTAAAGACACGGCCATTCTTGGTGGGGGGGTATCTTTCCTGTTTTAAAAAAAAGTTTTCATGTTTCCAGTGACATAGCTGCATGAGGGCTTGTTTTGCAGAACGAATTGTATTTTTCAATGTTACCATTTAATGCACCATTTAATGTACTAAAGAACTTTGAAAAGTTTTTAAGTAGGGTAGAGTTGGGAAAAAACGCAATTGCGCGATTTTGGTTTTTTTTATTAATAGTAATAATAATCTTTATTTATATAGCGCCAACATATTCACAGCGCCTACAAGACAGGGGAGAACAAATACAATAAACAAAGATACAACAATCCCGGTTACATGTAGTAATTGATTGAGGGAAACAATAGGGGTGAGGGTCCTGCTCCAACAAGCTTAGATACTACAGATAATGGGGTGATACAGGAGGTAAAGGGGCTGGAGATGTGCATGGTATGGCGGAATGATGAATGAAGGGATGCTATACGCATAGACAATGGTCAGGCTGTATAGTGGCTGAATCATTATGACTGCAGGGAGGCGGTTGATTGCAGCTAGCAGGGATTGCAGTCAGTAGGTCAGGGAGCATGTTATCAGGCGGAGTACAGAGGGGTTTGGTTTAGGGCATATGATACACCTCCCTGAAGAGGTGTGTTTTTAGAGCTCGCCTGAAGTTTTGTGAGTCCTGGATTGCCTGCGTATCCTTTGGTAGTGCGTTCCAGAGGACTGGTGCTGCTCTGGAGAAGTCTTGGAGGAGGGAATAAGAGGTTCGAGTTAAAGGGGCGCTTAATCTAATTCTGTTAGTGGAGCGAAGGTCGCAGGCAGAGTGGTGGATTGAAATGAGGGAGGCAATGTAGGGGGGCGCAGTGCTATGGAGAGCTTTATGGATGAATGTAGTGAGTTCAAATTGAATTCTATATTTTTAATTTAATGTTGTTCATGGTGCGGTAAAAATAACATGTCCACTGATTCTGTGGGTCAATACGATTACCAGGATATAAAACGTCCGTAGTGTTTTGCAAATCCTATTACTTAAAAAAGACCGGTGTTTCTGCAGGCTGAGCTTCCTTTGCCACCATTGTGGGGTACATAGAACTATTTGATCACTTTTTATTGTATTTTATTCTGACACAAGTCATTGTTCGGTATTTTAATGACTAAGACTTTTACAGATGGGACAATGCTAATGATGTTTATTTGTTTTGATGGAAATGGGGAAAATCACAGTTCTGGGTTAATATAGTAGAGCACAATATGTACATGCTGTTGTTCCCCAGAATAAGTAATTACTTTACAGTTTGTTATAAATGTAGAGCCCAATCACATGTAACTCGTATAAACTGGAGGACTTGTACAACTGTTAAAAGGAAAATTTCTCAATAAAACTAAGTTAGGTAAGAAATTAAAGACGGTTAACTCTTTCCAATCCAATTTGTATCCTGGTTTTCCTAGGGGGGGGGGGTTACTCTTTTTCTGTAGTTATACAACAGCGTTATATGCTGGCTAAAGCCAGTACTTCATGAGTTAACACGTTGACTAGGCTCCGACAGCAGAGAGGCTGGCAATATACAGCAAGAGAACCCTGATGGACGTCTTCCAACATCGGAGCTGTACAGCATTAAATAATAATTAGAGATGAGCGAGCACCAAAATTCTCGGGTGCTCGTTACTCGGGACGAAATTTTCGCAATGCTCGAGGGTTCGTTTCGAGTAACGAACCCCATTGAAGTCAATGGGCGACCCGAGCATTTTTGTATTTCGCCGATGCTCGCTAAGGTTTTCATGTGTGAAAATCTGGGCAATTCAAGAAAGTGATGGGAACGACACAGCAACGGATAGGGCAGGCGAGGGACTACATGTTGGGCTGCATCTCAAGTTCACAGGTCCCACTATTAAGCCACAATACCGGCAAGAGTGCCCCCCCCCCCCCTCCCAACAACTTTTACTTCTGAAAAGCCCTCATTAGCATGGCATACCTTTGCTAAGCACCACACTACCTCCAACAAAGCACAATCACTGCCTGCATGACACTCCGCTGCCACTTCTCCTGGGTTACATGCTGCCCAACCGCCCCCCCTCCCCCCCACAGCGCACACCAAAGTGTCCCTGCCCAGCCTTCAGCTGCCCTCATGTCACACCACCCTCATGTCTATTTAGAAGTGCGTCTGCCATGACGAGGAACCGCAGGCACACACTGCAGAGGGTTGGCACGGCTAGGCAGCGACCCTCTTTAAAAGTGGCGGAGCGATAGCCCACAATGCTGTACAAAAGCAATGAGAAATATAATCCTGTGCCACCGCCATCAGGAGCTGCACACGTGGGCATAGCAATGGGAAACCTATGTGCCACACACTATTCATTCTGTCAAGGTGTCTGCATGCCCCAGTCAGACCGCGGTTTTTAATTCATAGACACAGGTAGGTACAACTCCCTATTGTGAAGTCCCTGTGGACCCACAGCATGGGTGGGTGCCAGGAAGCCACCGGCGGTACATAAATATATCCCATTGCATTGCCCAACACAGGTGAGGTAGTAATGTCGTGCTTAATGCAGGTGGGCTTCGGCCCACACTGCATGCCCCAGTCAGACTGGGGTTCTTTAGATGTGGAAACAGATGCATTTATAATTCCCTGTGGACCCACAGCATGGGTGGCTCCCTGGAACCCACCGGCGGTACATAAAAATATCCCATTGCATTGCCCAACACAGCTGAGGTAGTAATGTCGTGCTTAATGCAGGTGGGCTTCGGCCCACACTGCATGCCCCAGTCAGACTGGGGTTCTTTAGATGTGGAAACAGATGCATTTATAATTCTCTGTGGACCCACAGCATGGGTGGGAGCCAGGAAGCCACCGGCGGTACATAAATATATCCCATTGCATTGCCCAACACAGCGGATGTAACGTCAGCTGTAATGCAGGTGGGCTAAAAATTCATTTGATTACACTGTAGGTGAGGGCCCACAAAAATTGCTGTATCAACAGTACTAATGTATATCCAAAAAATTGGCCATGGCCAACCAAGAGGGCAGGTGAAACCCATTAATCGCTTTGGTTAATGTGGCTTAATTGGTAACTAGGCCTGGAGGCAGCCCAGTTTAACGAAAAATTGGTTCAAGTTAAAGTTTCAACGCTTTTAAGAGCATTGAAACATATAAAAATTGTTTAGAAAAATTATATGAGTGAGCCTTGTGGCCCTAAGAAAAATTGCCCGTTCGGCGTGATTACGTGAGGTTTCAGGAGGAGGAGCAGGAGGAGGAGGAGGAGGAATATTATACACAGATTGATGAAGCAGAAATGTCCCCGTTTTGGATGGTGAGAGAGAACGTAGCTTCCATCCGCGGGTGCAGCCTACGTATTGTTTAGGTATCGCTGCTGTCCGCTGGTGGAGAAGAGAAGTCTGGGGAAATCCAGGCTTTGTTCATCTTGATGAGTGTTAGCCTGTCGGCACTGTCGGTTGACAGGCGGGTACGCTTATCCGTGATGATTCCCCCAGCCACACTAAACACACTCTCTGACAAGACGCTAGCCACAGGACAAGCAAGCACCTCCAGGGCATACAGCGCTAGTTCAGGCCACGTGTCCAGCTTCGACACCCAGTAGTTGTAGGTGGCAGAGGCGTCACGGAGGACGGTCGTGCGATCGGCTACGTACTCCCTCACCATCCTTTTACAGTGCTCCCGCCGACTCAGCCCTGACTGGGGAGCGGTGACACAGTCTTGCTGGGGAGCCATAAAGCTGGCAAAGGCCTTGGAGAATGTTCCCCTGCCTGCGCTGTACATGCTGCCTGATCTCTGCGCCTCCCCTGCTACCTGGCCCTCGGAACTGCGCCTTCTGCCACTAGCGCTGTCGGATGGGAAGTTTACCATTAGTTTGTCCACCAGCGCCCTGTGGTATATCATCATTCTGGAACCCCTTTCCTCTTCGGGAATGAGAGTGCAAAGGCTCTCCTTATACCGTGGATCGAGCAGTGTGTACACCCAGTAATCCGTAGTGGCCAGAATGCGTGTAACGCGAGGGTCACGAGAAAGGCATCCTAACATGAAGTCAGCCATGTGTGCCAGGGTACCTGTACGCAACACATGGCTGTCCTCACTAGGAAGATCACTTTCAGGATCCTCCTCCTCCTCTTCCTCCTCCTCAGGCCATACACGCTGAAAGGATGACAGGCAAGCAGCATGGGTACCCTCACCAGTGGGCCAAGCTGTCTCTTCCCCCTCCTCCTCATCCTCCTCATGCTCCTCCTCCTCCTCCTGAACGTGCTGAGATATAGACAGGAGGGTGCTCTGACTATCCAGCGACATACTGTCTTCCCCCGGCTCTGTTTCCGAGCGCAAAGCGTCTGCCTTTATGCTTTGCAGGGAACTTCTCAAGATGCATAGCAGAGGAATGGTGACGCTAATGATTGCAGCATCGCCGCTCACCACCTGGGTAGACTCCTCAAATTTTCCAAGGACCTGGCAGATGGCTGCCAACCAGGCCCACTCTTCTGTAAATAATTGAGGAGGCTGACTCCCACTGCGCCGCGCATGTTGGAGTTGGTATTCACTATAGCTCTACGCTGCTCATAGAGTCTGGCCAACATGTGGAGCGTAGAGTTCCACTGTGTGGGCACGTCGCACAGCAGTCGGTGCACTGGCAGATTAAACCGATGTTGCAGGGTCCGCAGGGTGGCAGCGTGCGTGTGTGATTTGCGGAAATGTGCGCAGATCCGGCGCACCTTTCCGAGCAGGTATGACAAGTGGGGGTAGCTTTTCAGAAAGCGTTGAACCACCAAATTAAACACATGGGCCAGGCATGGCACGTGCGTGAGGCTGCCGAGCTGCAGAGCCGCCACCAGCTTACGGCCGTTGTCACACACGACCATGCCCGGTTGGAGGCTCAGTGGCGCAAGCCAGCGGTCAGTCTGCTCTGTCAGACCCTGCAGCAGTTCGTGGGCCATGTGCCTCTTCTCTCCTAAGCTGAGTAGTTTCAGTACGGCCTGCTGACGCTTGCCCACCGCTGTGCTGCCACGCCGCGTGACACCGACTGCTGGCGACGTGCTGCTGCTGACACATCTTGATTGCGAGACAGAGGTTGCGTAGGAGGAGGAGGAGGGTGGTTTAGTGGAGGAAGCATACACCCCCGCAGATACCACCACCGAGCTGGGGCACGCAATTCGGGGGGTGGGTAGGACGTGAGCGGTCCCAGGCTCTGACTCTGTCCCAGCCTCCACTAAATTCACCCAATGTGCCGTCAGGGAGATATAGTGGCCCTGCCCGCCTGTGCTTGTCCACGTGTCTGTTGTTAAGTGGACCTTGGCAGTAACCGCGTTGGTGAGGGCGCGTACAATGTTGCGGGAGACGTGGTCGTGCAGGCCTGGGACGGCACATCGGGAAAAGTAGTGGCGACTGGGAACCGAGTAGCGTGGGGCCGCCGCCATCATGCTTTTGAAAGCCTCCGTTTCCACAACCCTATACGGCAGCATCTCTAGGCTGATCAATTTTGCAATGTGCACGTTTAACGCTTGAGCGTGCGGGTGCGTGGCGGCGTACTTGCGCTTGCGCTCAAACTGTGGCGCTAGCGACGTCTGGACGCTACGCTGAGAGACATTGCTGGATGGGACCGAGGACAGCGGAGGTGAGGGTGTGGGTGCAGGCCAGGAGACGGTAGTGCCTGTGTCCTGAGAGGGGGGTTGGATCTCAGTGGCAGGTTGGGGCACAGGGGGAGAGGCAGCGGTGCAAACCGGAGGCGGTGAACGGGCATCGTCCCACCTCGTGGGGTGCTTGGCCATCATATGCCTGCGCATGCTGTTGGTGGTGCCTGCCCAGCTGATCTTGGCGCGACAAAGGTTGCACACCACTGTTCGTTGGTCGTCAGGCGTCTCTGTGAAAAACTGCCACACCGTAGAGCACCTTGACCTGTGCAGGGTGGCATGGCGCGAGGGGGCGCTTTGGGAAACAGTTGGTGGATTATTCGGTCTGGCCCTGCTTCTACCCCTGGCCACCGCACTGGCTTGGCCTGTGCCCACACCCTGACTTGGGCCTCCGCGTCCTCGCCCGCGTCCACGTCCTATAGGCCTACCCCTACCCCTCAGCATGGTGTATTACCAGTGATTTGATTTCCCAGGCAGGAAATAAATTGGCGCAAGCCTGCTGTTAAACGTAGCTGGCTGCGTATGATTTGTTTACTATCTCCACCCACCACACACGTACACAGAACGCTGAGGACTGACAGAGGCAGGGCACATAGAATGTTTCCCTCTTTTTAAAAAGAAAAGGCCCACTGACTATATTCAATCAGATAAGATATGTGTTGCACAGAAATGCAGTTATATGAAGTGCAGCAGAGCAGTTACTTTTCACAGGCAGGAAATAAATTGGCGCAAGACTGCAGGACAAATACAATTTTTCCCTTTTTTGGAAACGGAGGGCCCACTGACTATATTCAATCAATAATATATGTCTTCTGGCCCTGCCTACACAATTCTCTCCCTGTAGTATTACTGCAAGGCGCAATGCTCTGCAGACAGCCGATTGTGAAAAGAAAAAAATATGCAACACTGCTAACAGCAGCCTGCACAGTACTGCACACGGATAGATGTGGCCCTAAGAAGGACCGTTGGGGTTCTTGAAGGCTACACTCACCCCTAACACTCTCCCTGCCTAACCACCACTTCTGTCCCTGGACTATTACTGCAAGGCGCAATGCTCTGCAGACTGCCGATTTTGAAAAAAAAAAATTTGTGCAACACTGCTAAAAGCACCCTCCACAGTACTGCACACGGATAGATGTGGCCCTGAGAAGGACCGTTGGGGTTCTTGAAGCCTACACTAACTCCTAACACTCTCCCTATAGCAGCTCCGGCACCAACAGCACTTTCCCTCAGCTAACTCACAAGACATCTGAGGCGAGCCGCGGGAGGGGCCGACTTTGATACTCGGGTGACACCTGATCTTCCCAGCCACTCACTGCAGGGGGGTGGTATAGGGCTTGAACGTCACAGGGGGAAGTTGTAATGCCTTCCCTGTCTTTCAATTGGCCAGAAAAGCGCGCTAACGTCTCAGAGAGGAAGCTGAAAGTAACCGGAACACCGCGTGGTGCTCGTTAAGAGTAACGAGCATCCCGAACACCCTAATATTCGCACGAATATCAAGCTCGGACGAGTACGTTCGCTCATCTCTAATAATAATATCTTCAGAGGTCAGACAGTGGATTGGAAAGGGTTAATATTTAACGCGTTTCGGAGACATAGCTCCTTCTTTAGAAATAACTGTACAGAGCTCTAGGTATAGTCATCAAAATAAAGAGAAGATATGATGTAATAGTAAAAAAGAGGAAAGAAATGACAAAAATAATATATATATAAATGTACAGTATATCAATATTATACCATTATTAAAAATAGTAAAACACGAATAGTTGATAAACCTGCAGGGCAGAGTGCAAATGCCCCAAAATGTCACGAAAACAAATACTCATAAAGAAATACATGAATCAAGTGTTGCAGGCAAATAAAATATATTATGTGTGTCCCAATACCGCAAATTAAATATAGGGCAATTAATATTAAAAATAAAAAACTATTTGTAACGCATAATTCAATGACATTTTACAATTTGCTCCATTCGTCTTTTTACATTATAATTTTGTGTATTTACAAAAAAAAAAACTAGCTTATAAACCATTCATTAAAAATAAATAAATAAAATATTGTCGGTAAAAAATCACCATTGATAAATTACAACTAAGTATTGAAAAACAGTCAAAGTGCTAACGACCACTTATCCGTCTTTCTGTGTGTGACCTGTGAGTTAAATGCAGAGCCTGACAGCACCTGTGAATCTCAGTTAACGGCTTTAGCTCCGCCCCCTGATCACATGGCGGTGACGTCATCACAGGTTCTTTATCCTTGTGCACTGAAGAGGGATTATGGGTGGACTACATCCTCCACAAACCCCTGCGGCCTCAGTTGCTATGGATACAGCAGTACTCAGTCTGGCAGTTTGTAGCTGGACACCTGTGTGGAGACTTCAATAAATGACACCCCACAAATGTCCACATACATAGCTGGCGGTGCATACTGACCAACAACGTTGCAGCATAGTCCTTCACCGCTATCTTCACATCTCCTGAACCTGATATCAGGTCATCTCAAGTGATAATGCCGCCAACACCAGCCCAGCCTTCATCTAATCGTCAACTGTTGTCCAGTGTTAAAAATAAAAAAACATGTCACCACAGATGGGTCAATGCCGCCGTGCAGATAATGCAGCTTACATGACAGCAACAAGCCACGATGTCACCTCAGCGAGCTTCTGAAGTTTGTAAATTTCGTGCAGCAGATATGCAAAAGCTACGATAGAACATGTCTCCTCAGCGAGCTGCTAAAGTTGGTAAATCACATGCAATATGTGAAAGCAACATAGCAAAGCTGTGTGTGACATACATGTAGCAGAGCTGTGTGTGTGACATGCATGTAGCAGAGCTGTGTGTGTGTGACGTGCATGTAGCAGAGCTGTGTGTGTGACGTGCATGTAGCAGAGCTGTGTGTGGGACGGGCATGTAGCAGAGCTGTGTGTGTGTGAGACATGCATGTAGCAGAGCTGTGTGTGTGTGATGTACATGTAGCAGAACTGTGTGTGTGTGAGATGTGCATGTAGCAGAGCTGTGTGTGTGTGATGTACATGTAGCAGAGCTGTGTGTGTGACGTGCATGTAACAGAGCTTCATGTGTGACGTGCATGTAGCAGAGATGTGTGGCACATTGCACCACCAGAAAAACTGGTACTATAATTTCCTAATAAATACTAGTAATAATAATAGGCCAGATAAGATTAACCCATTATTAGCGGAATAAAAATCAATTATCACTATTAGCCTGATAAAATTATCAAAACTTACATAAAATTATTCATAACTGGCTTAGACCGATTGTTTTTCAGGGGTGAAACAACATATGAAAGGGAAAACTATCATAAGGTTGAATGAACTGTGGTACAATATAGTGGATGTGCTGCATCACATTTACTTACAGCCATGAGGAGAGAATCACTCGCTAACGCAGTATCAAGTGTATAATATTATAACCGGATACTATGTGACAATCAGAGAACACACATGAGCTGATATTGTGTGGCATGCTTTGCGTTGTATATCTCCTGCTGAGTCTAGAGTGGTGTCGTCTTTCCTTAAGGAGAGCACCCAAAAAGTGTGTGGAGACACCTAGGAGGCGAGTGGGTCGGGGATAGCAGCGTCTCTCTCTAAGAAGAGAACCCAGAAGGGGTGTGAGAAGACACCTGAGGGTGAATGATGAGACGTATTAGGCCATGCAGGCTCCTCTAGGTAATTTATGCAAATAAGAAAGATGGAACAATACCTCTGCAGCGCCATCTGCCATCCAATAGGTGGTGCTGCAGAGTTATTGTTCCATCTTCCTTATTTGCATACATCTGCTATAACAGCTGTAAGCAGAAGTACATTAAAGGGGTTGTCCCGCGGCAGCAAGTGGGTCTATACACTTCTGTATGGCCATATTAATGCACTTTGTAATGTACATTGTGCATTAATTATGAGCCATACAGAAGTTATAAAAAGTTTTTTACTTACCTGCTCCGTTGCTGGCGTCCTCGTCTCCATGGTGCCGACTAATTTTCGCCCTCCGATGGCCAAATTAGCCGCGCTTGCGCAGTCCGGGTCTTCTGCTTTCTTCTATGGAGCCTTTCGTGCAGGATGCCGGCTCCGTGTAGCTCCGCCCCGTCACGTGCCGATTCCAGCCAATCAGGAGGCTGGAATCGGCAATGGACCGCACAGAAGAGCTGCGGTCCACGGAAGAAGAGGATTCCGGCGGCCATCTTCACAGGTAAGTATAGAAGTCACCGGAGCGCGGGGATTAAGGTAAGCGCTCCGGTAAGCTTTCTGTACGTCCCTGCATCGGGGTTGTCTCGCGCCGAACGGGGGGGGGGTTGAAAAAAAAAAAACCCGTTTCGGCGCGGGACAACCCCTTTAATATTAGTTATAACAAAACATTAAAGGCATTGCATATAGGATAATGATTGCATAATTAGCAAAGTGCTGAAAGTAGTTCACAGAGCTGTGTGTGGGAACTACCACTATATGGGTAAGTTAGCCTGAATGAGGAGACATTGTGTCAACATACAAATGGCTCAGTGTGCAGGAGGATATAATCAGAATTGACTTAGCAGAGCGCTGAAAATTAACAGCACTGAGCAATAAAAGAAATATATAATTCCTAACAGCCAGGTGTTAGGAAAGATATTCTATGTAGCAAAGACTTACCAGAAAGTGCCTGGAATTTCTCCTGCTGCGCTGCAGAACAATGGGTATTTGCTGGTCCCTCCAGGCGAAAATATAAAGTGGGAAAAAATTAAATATTTAAGAATTTAAAAAAAAAATGTTAAACTACTTCGGCCGCTAACATGGGCATTGGGCACTATTACTACGTGGACAACTGTGGGGTTCACTATTATTACTGTGTCCACTTCGTGGGTCACTATTACTACTAAGGCTACTGTAGGGGACACTATTACTACAGGAGCCACTGTGGTAGTCACATTCACCACTTGGTCCACTGTGGGGATCACTTTTTTTAACTACTTGGTCCACTGCAGGGTTTACAATTACTACTGGGTCCACTATAGTGGTCACTATTACTACTAAGGCCACTGTAGTGATCACATTTACTGCTTTGTCCATTGTATGGGTCACTATTACTACTGGGGCCACTGTGGGGTTCACTATTACTACTTGGGCCACTGTGGGGTTCACTATTATGACTTGGTCCACAATTGGGGTCCCTATTACTACTGGGGCCACTGTGGTGGTTACATTTACTTTTTTGTACACTGGGGGGGTCACTATTACTACTGGGTCCACTATGGGGGTCACTATTACTGCTGAGGCCACTGTGGGTGTCACATTCACCTCTTGGCCCACTGTGGCATCACTATTACTACTTAGGCCACTGTGGGCTTCACTATTACTACTGGGTGTACTTAGGGGGTCACGATTATTACTGGGGCTACTACGGGGGTCACTATTACTACAACTGTGATGGTCACATTTCCTTCTTGGTCCACTGTGGGGGTCATTATTAATACTGGGGCAACTGAGGGGTTCACTATTACTACTGGTGCCACTAGAATAATGGAGTTGAAAACATATGTTGTGATAAGCCACGCCCCCTTTGCATTGGTCAGTATTTTTTTTGTGATGAAGGTGGCAAACTCAGTGCTGGGTGTTCATGAGCCAGCTCATTCTAGAAAAGGGAAGTTGTGTGGAAAACTGTGGAAGACGATGGGGGTTCTTTGGAAGCATAGTGTAGGATGAAGGGGGTTGCTTGGAGACACCATGGAAGATGATGGTGGTTTCAACAAACTTAACACCAACTGCTTCTATTACATATTTCACTACAATGCAACAAACCCTTTAAGCATTGTAGCTTGGGAAGGGCATAGGGGGAAGTGTGAAGGGTGGAAGGATATTGCTTGGTGTACCCCAGGGGGGAAGGAAAGCCCAAGGTAAAGTTTGATTTGGTGCCCATAGGACTTTAGTTATGTCACTGGCTATTCCATCTATTTTTTGTTTGGTTTTGTTTGAATATTAATAAACAGTTTAAAATGTATAAAACGCTTCTAATTGTACTTCAGTAACCATAGAAACATCTGACAAAAAGATCTAAAAACATTGAACCAGCAAACTTTGTGAAAACCAAAATATGTGTCCATCTCAAAACTTTTGGCCATAACTGTAGACGTCAGGAGAGCTGACTGGACTCCTACAGGTGAAATGGTGAGCCAACTATTACATTCTGCTTCTTCTTTCCAACTTGGAGTGTAAAGTTCATAGTCATTAGTGAAAAGGTTGTGAGGGTCAGTTGTACATCTTCAGCCTTCCTCGGGATCCTAGTAGAGCTTCGAGCAGTAAACAGCTGCTCAGCACATTTCCTATCCTGGAAGGAGGTTTCATTTCGCCATCAACAAAAAAGGATCTATTATACAGAGAAGTTTGAGTCGGCAGTCCTCCACTTTTAACCCCCTGAGGATGTGACTCCATTTTTTTTTTTTCATTTCTATTTTCCCCCCAATTTAAAAAAAATCATAATTTCTTTATTTTTCTGTAAACACAGCCATCCAAGGGCTTGTTTTTTGCAGGAAGAGTTGCATTTATCAATTATACCATTTAAAGGGGTATTCTGGCTCAATTTCTCTCAGTAGCACAAGCAGATTGGTCTGAGCCAGTTATCCGCCTCTGCCATTGAGAGAAAGGAAGCTGCTGTTGCTCATGTGCGAGCAACTACCCCAATTCCCTACTACAATACAGAAACGTGATAATGTATGTTAAACTGTGAAATAGGGGGGACATGGGTGTTATGTCTACAAATGACGTGCTGGACCAGCAACTGCAGACGTGCACAATAATTGCTCACAGTGCGTTGGCCAAAACAAACTGACAAATAATAAATGGGAAGTCTTTCCCTAAATACGAAAGCAACGAGGGAGAGGGCCCTGCCTAACACGGCAGACTGATTGCGTTGATAGGTGCGGGACTGCATTTGTTCCTGGGACCTAAGTAACCCTACTTGGCCAAACTGATAAGGGACAAAACAAAATAAAACACAGCACTTAGCTTCAGTAGAATAAGCTGCAGCACAAAGAACTATCCAAAGTAAGGAGCAGTGGACACCACGCTGTCCACGGGAGGCACTAACTGCCAGCTCAGATAGTGAGCAAATGACAATTTACAGCTTCTTATCCATCCCAGCTAAATATCCAGCTAATCATCCACAGATGTGACTATTAAGCCCTGCCTGTTGTATGGGTTAATAGAATGCCTGTCAAAAGGCAGTATGTTTTTAGACTGAAGTATTGCAGTTTATTGTAAAAGTGATCAGATGATCACACGTTCAAATCCCTTATGGGAACTAAAAAAAGTAAATATTTTTTTAAACCCTATTCTCTGTTGTCACATCAAAAAAAATTACAAAAAATGTAAATTAGTATCACTGCATGCATAAAAGTTTAATTTATTAAAAATTCAAATAATTTATCCGACACAGTGTATACTAGCAAAAAAAAAAAACAATCCTGAATTTTTTCTCTTACCACATATCCAAGAAAAAATTGAATAAAGAGCAATCAAAAAGTCATATATATGCCAAAATAGTACCAATTAAAACTGCAGGTCGCCCCACAAAAAACAAGCCCTCAAACAGCTGCTTCGATGGGAAAATAGAGAAATAAGAATGTTATGGGGGTCAAAACATGGCGGCACAAAGCACATTGTATTTTTAGGAAGTGCAACTTCACAAAAAAACATTTACATTAATTGGTTTGTTCGTTCACTTTATTTTCTACTTCCTTTATAAATATGGAATTTGGTTTAGAAAAATAGAACTCTTTGTTATCTGTTTTACTTTATTTGATCTTCTTAAACCTTGACTAAGCTTAGGAATACTTATTACCCATTAACCCTTTAATGCTATAGGACGTACGGTTATGTCTAGAGATGATCGAACATGTTCGGCCCCGCCCCTTTTCGCCCGAACACCGAACTTTGCGAGTACTTCCGTGTTCGGGCGAAAAATGTTCGGCGGTCGCCGTGGCAGCGCGGGGGGGTGCGGCGGGGAGTGGGGGGGAGAGGGAGAGAGAGAGGGCTCCCCCCTGTTCCCCGCTGCTGCCGCCCGCGCTGCCACGGCGACCCCCGCCCCCCGGCGGCCCCCGAACATTTACGCCCGAACACTGAAGTGTTCGGGAAAGCCGGTGTCCGGGTGCGTAAGTGTCCGTAACGGACACGTTCGATCATCTCTAGTTATGTCCTGCAGTGTCGGGGTATGTATGATCTCTCTCCATACAACGCGGGTGCTAGCTGTTTATTACACCCAGCACCCGCCCACAACAGGTCCGATAAGCTACGGAGCTCATCGGAGCTGTTAACCTTTTAAATGATGCCGTCAATTCTGACAGCGGCATTTAAATCTCCTGGCCAATGTTCCAGGGTCCCATGCAACCCCTCGTGATGAGATCGCGGGTTGCCGTGTGGGTGTCATGGCAGCCGAGTGCCTTCTGAAAGGCCCCAGGGCTGTCATAGTAGAGTGCTTATCAAGGCATGCCCTTGGGGTGGCTTGATAGAATGCCTATTGCATTATATCATATTGCAGGAGCGATCAAAGCATCCTCCAGGGGCTAAAAAAAAAGTTTAAATGAGTTTCAAAAACTTTTACTAATCATTAAAAGAAATAAAAGGTAATAAAAGTTAAAAAACAAAAAACTTTTGCCATATTTATAATAAAAGAATCTAAATAATAAAACAAAAATACATATTTGGTATCGCTGCGTCTGTAAAAATTTGGTCTAAGTAATGCATTATTTACCCAGCATGATGAACGTCGTTCAAGAAAAAATAAACAACACCCAAATTGTCCTTTTTTGGTCACCCCGTCTCCAAGAAAAAATATAATAAAAATGCGATCTCTGCTGTGTTAACCCTTTACATGCTGCAGTCTATGTGACTGCAGCATGTAAAGGGCTGTCACTGCAGCATGTAAAGGGCTGTCACCATCGGACCCCCGGAATGTGATCAGGGGTCCTGATGGGTCCCTGTGGAAGTCCCCTAAAGGGACAAAAAAAAAAAAAAGTTAAAAAATTATAAAAAAAATTATAAAAACACTTGTCTCCCTTTACTTTGTAAAAAATCAAAAATACAATCACACATGTGGTATCCGTGTGTCGTAATGACCCAGGGAAGGAAGTTAATACATTATTTAACCCCTTAATGACATGGCCCCTTTTTTTCTTTTTTCCCCATTTCTTTTTTTCCTCCCCCCTGTTTAAAAAATCACAACTTGTTCCGCAAAAAACAAGCCCTCACATGGCCATGTCAATGGAAAAATGAAAAAGTTATGGCTCTTGAGACGCAACTGCAAAATTAGTTGAAATTCAATGATTAGACCATTTTAAAAAACCTGCCCTGGTGGGCACGACAGGGTGGTAGGAAACCCGCCACTCAAGGGGTTAAATAGTACCAATGAAAAATACAACTCGTCCCGCGAAAAACAACTTACATCTACGTCAATGGATAAATAAAAGAGTTATGACTTTTTAAAAGAGGAGAGGAAAAACAAAAAAAATGGGGAAGAAAGGGGCCACGTCTAGAGATGAGCGAACACGTTCGGCTCCGCCCCTTTTTCGCCCGAACACCGAACTTTGCGAACACTTCAGTGTTCGGGCGAAAAAGTTCGGGGGCAGCCGTGGCAGCGCGGGGGGGTGCGGCGGGGAGTGGGGGGAGAGGGAGAGAGAGAGGGCTCCCCCCTGTTCCCCGCTACTGCCGCCCGCGGCGCCGCGCATCTCCCCGCCCCCCGGCGGCACCCGGACACTTACGCGCGAACACTGCAGTGTTCGGCAAAGCCGGTGTCCGGGTGCGGATGTGTCCGTAACGGACACGTTCGCTCATCCCTAGCCACGTCCTTAATGGGTTAACAATCTCAGATGCGGCTAGAAAGCTGTCACTGCATGTGCTAAGTGTACTAATCAGTAATAAAGAGGTGAACCAAGTTATACATACGCTAAGTCAGGTGACCTTTTAATGTTTTTGTCTTAAACGGAATCATTTACACAAATGCTGTGTGAACTGTGATTCTCTGAGCGGCTCATACTAATTAGGGACGCAAAAATATACCTATAGCGCTGCAGGCAAGAATAGCGCAGGCCGCAATGCTTTTTACTTGCACTATTAGTCTGCGTAAATAAAAGCCCATGTGCATATATGGTGGCCCAGATTTGGGGGGGCCCCTCCATAATGTTCTATGCTTGTCTCATGTCAATGTCTTGTTTGTAGAGTACATTTGATTTATGTGTATTGAATGGTTGCAGAACTGAAAGGGTTAATGTCTGGTATGTTCAGTCCTGTCTAGAAAATGCAACATCATGTGTGTATCGTCTGTGGTCATGTGATAGTGTTATGTATATGTGTTTGCAAGAATGCAATGAAAGTGGGAGTCGAGTCAAGTCTGTCAGTCAGGGAAGAAGAGTGAAGTCTGACAGCGAGTGAGCCACACAGACACTGGACAGATCGGTCTGTGTGGGCAGCAAGGAGGAGTCAGAGGGACTTCCTTGTGTTCAGCCTGGGCCCGTTCTGCTGAGTGCCGAGAGAGAGAGTCAATTTTTTATAACGAGAGGAAGAGAAAATGTGAGTGGTTGCTGGTGGAGAGAGAGAGAAAGTGAGTCCTGGGAGTATTGGAACCTACAGATAACTTGGACTGTGGATTGTACAATTTCCCCGTGAGTCCCACTGAGATGTCATCTTTGTGAACTGTGATTTCTACAACTGTTCTGTAATTGTTAGTGACTTTATTCAACTTTTTAAGTAAATGGACAAGATTGACCATTCCCAGTTTTGTTCCAAAAGATATTTCTCTGGGGTTGGATTACTTTATTTGTCTACAAGATCCAGCCCTGAAGAAGGAACAGTCGCGTAATGAGTGACAACTGAAGGTAAATACTGATTACTACCCCTGTGATCTACCCCAGCAGTAATGCGGTCGGGTCCCGAGTTACCCTTAGTGGGGGATGGTAGAGCCCCGTGACAAGGCCTTTCTCTACCCCGCTGTCTCCTCCACTATGGGCCTGCTCTTTGGATGCTGCACATACACCAATTCAAATGAAAGCAGCCATTTGTGTGCAAACAGCCTTAGAAATGTTTTTCAATTTTTCAGCACAATATATGCTACATTAAATTGTACAACTTAAAAATGCAAATCATCTCACAAAAAAAAGGAAGGGGTTAAAAAATCTGTGCAAATAGTCACTTGTATCCAGTCTTATGGGAAGAAGATGGTGTCAAACCAATTTCTGCTGAATGGGAAACACTTTTCTAAAGCTTTTGATAGAGTCTACCACATGCAGTTATTTACAAGCCTGTGTATATATTGAATGCTTTTTCATGGCTTTGATCCTTTTTGTTTTTTAAGAATTCTAGTGGCCCGAAGTCTATATATCTGGCCCCACCATAATTGTCTTACAAGTCATGCCTTCAGTATGGATGCACTGTGCAAAGTGTCTTGTCACTAGTTATGTATATTGCACAGCTGCAGCATGTAAGAGGTTAACGTCTGAAAGTGGTTGGGATATGTCTGGAAATTGTAACCAATTGTCTTGTTACATGATGACTGAATGCTCTAAATATGAGTGCAAGGTGTGATAGGAAGGGTTCCATTCCATTTTCTTCTGAGTAAGAGTGCTGGCCACATGGGGGTACCTTCAGCCCTCATGTGGTGAAGAGAGGTATCCTGAGGCCCCCAATTCCAGGAACTAACTTTAAGAAGTGAGAGATGAGAAGGAGTCCGCCGTGCAGACAGTAAGCTACTAATTCCAGAGTGAGTGTCTGCGGAGTGTTGTGTCCCCCTCCGGAGTTGTTCTGCATCCCAGAGTGTGTGTGTCCAGGAGCGGAGTCATGCAGGGAGCAACTGTAGGACCAATCTCATCCTGTGTCCTCCTCCCTGACCATCTTCTAAACTATGTTTCCTGCACTGGCGTGTAAAGCTGTATTCTACAAGTGAGAAGTAAAGTTTTCCAGTCGCTGTCCGTTCCCACTGATTGGGATTCCAAAGTTAACGGTGTGTGGACTCTACCGCCAGAGGAATACACATCCACAGGTAATTGCTATCCCAGTGTTACCTCGAAGAGGCCTAGCAGTACCTTGGCTGAGGTTACATGCGCCACTCTGGGGAGGAGTCTGGTAGAGCCACCGTGACAAGTGTCCTCTCTACCCCCCCAGCTCTGCAGCGTGGGAGCTATTGTCTTAGCCGCTGTGGGACGTTGCAGAACCACCTCCTGCCCTCTATTCTTCAGATGGACTGTGATTGTACAGCAGAGGCGTAACTTGAAGCTTCTGGGCCCCGATGCAAGATCTGTAATGGGGCCCCCAACTATAATGCTTTAGTCATAGTACTGGGCTCCCTGTATGGAAAAGAGAGGACTTATGGGCCCCCTAAGGCTCCTGGGCCCGGGTGCAACCGCATCCCCTGCATCCCTTATAGTTACGCCCCTGCTGTACAGAGTGATTTATTTCACTATTTGTACGCCTACTTGATACGTTTTACTAGACCTGAGGAAGGCTAATATTTTTAAGCATGCACTAAAACTTTTTATTTTTACTCAATGGTGGATTGTAATAGAGGCAGCAGGACCGAGCGGCACCCAATGCCGTTCAAAAGGACCTATTATAATTTGCTATTGGCCGCCATCCTACCTATAGAGCAGCTCTCACAATCAGCTTCCCCCTCCCAGCTCCAGATTACGTCAGAGAGGAGTCCTGCCTTCTAATCCCATAGGCCCCTCCCCTTTGACAGTATAGACACTGCATGCCGCTGACAGAGGCAGCTTGACCTGCTCTACCTCCGCCATGATTGTACCTTGCGGATGACAGGAAACCACCAAGACCCTCCCTGCGATCCTACCATTCCGCCACCGAGATCCTGCCTGTCTCCTGCCCTGGATGCTAGATATACCCCCGTAGTATGTAGTGTGTGTAAGTACGCTGTGTAGGTGGAATGTATGTTTGTAAAGACCAGCCTGTATGTGCGTTGCAGTGCACGTCCAGCTTTTCTGTACTGAGGTTCCGTATAACGGCACAAAACGAAACCACTGATTTCAGTAGGAGTTCAGTGGTTTCGTTTTCACTATCGAAATTTCTCAGCCGTGAATACTACGGGACCTGCCCTATCTTTCTCCATGTAGTGAATACATTGTCCGGGGAAGATCGGTCAGCACCTATCTTCCCGCAGCTTTTTTAGAACTCCTGCTCTCCTGGCACGAAGTTTGAAAAGCAGGTGAAGGGGAAAGAAATTCCCCTCATTCAGGAGCAACTATGCTACGTAGCAGCGAGCATAGTTGCGCCTACAGCAGTGTGTTTTGGCCCTTAGGTACCGTAAAGCTGGGCGCACTCTGAAGTGCAGTGAGAACCCAGCCGAAGGTGTGCTGCTGTCCGTCACTCTGTACGCATGCTCTGTTCACATCACGTTTCTGTCTCGGTCCAGGGGTCTCATCAGGGTGTCTGATGGAAATCCCGAAAAGGGCACCCCTGGATGGGACCTGGACAGAACTTACCTCTGCCACTATAGAAAACCGCTGAAATGGAGACCAATAAGCTTCCGTTTCAACAGGTTTCCGTTCATTTGTGTCATTATGTAGCGGAAAGAAAATTGTGGTGGACTCTGCTGTTCATTCTGGCACAGAATGGCGCAAATGAACGGAAGCCTGCCGGAATAAAGACCCATTGGTGTCCGTTTCAGCAGTTTTCTATAATAGGTTCCGCCCACTGATACTGGTCTCGGGGTTTTAAACACTCTGAGCCCCCTGGACGGTGACAAAAAGGTGGTGTGCACAGAGCCTGAGGGGTTGCTGTGCGCACAATAAACACCGTGTTCGGGGGGGACAATGTATTTACATGTTTGGAGCAGATTTGCTAAATCTGTTTGAACCGTGGATTCTTATTACATCCATATAGTACAAATAAAGAGACACAACTGCATGGGATCGGAAGGATGTTTAATGGATTTTTTTTTGTTGTTTTAACGCTGGTAGATAACATATTAGGCCAGGGCTTCATGGCGACTCTGAAGGGTCACGCAACCAAAAATCACCGTGTAGCTCTGCGAACTCACACTTTACTCACAAATTAATGTTTTCATGGTGCAACTCGAAGTTGTCCCAACTTGCAGGTCACAACCTGTGGACCTGTGTGTTAAGGTAACTTGCAAGACGCACCATTACATCGTTGACCTCAATGGGAGTGCGAGGTGACAGCGCTGCAGAGCAGGCCTTCGTTGTGCAAACCCTGTCGTTATTAATTCTTACCGAGGTCAACGTAAGCCTATTTGTAGGACCGCGTCTATGTAGGAAACTCAGTTCTGGTATCATCTCTATGGAGTAACTTACTTTAGAGCTGTAGACCTGTATTGTATCATGGATCCATATTACGGACATGTTACAGATAAGATTACAAGAGAACTCAGAGCAAAAACTACACTCATCTAGAAGCAGCCTTGTCAGGGAGGCTCACAATTTTCCTACTGCCCCGGGCCCTTGGTAGCCTTAAAGGGGTTGTCCCGCGCCAAAACGGCTTTTTTTTTTTTTCAATAGGCCCCCCATTCGGCGCGAGACAAACACAAGGGATGGGTTAAAAAAAAAAAAGTTTAGTACTTACCCGAATCCCCACTCTGCGGCGACTTCTTACTTACCTTACCAAGATGGCCGCCGGGATCTTCACCCACGATGCACCGCGAGTCTTCTCCCATGGTGCACCGTGGGCTCTGTGCGGTCCATTGCCGATTCCAGCCTCCTGATTGGCTGGAATCGGCACACGTGATGGGGCGGAGCTACGCTATGACGCGTAGAAGGGGGCGGAGCCAGAACGCCGCTCGTGCCGAGACCCAAGAGAAGGGAGAAGACCCTTCTGCACAAGCGCGTCTAATCGGGAGATTAGACGCTGAAATTAGACGGCACCATGGAGACGGGGACGCTAGCAACGGAGCAGGTAAGTGAATAACTTCTGTATGGCTCATATTTAATGCACGATGTATATTACAAAGTGCATTAATATGGCCATACAGAAGTGTATAGACCCACTTGCTTTCTCGGGACAACCCCTTTAATATGCCCCTGTTTTGATCAATTCATGGTGGTCTACTGTTAAGATCACCAGCACAAGCCCGCTGCATTACACTGTTTGCACACGGACGATATCTCTGTCCAATTTTCATACCAAAAAATAATAGTCCAAAAATCTTACAATCTGTAATCAAATGGGCGAATAGTCCAAATAACAAAAATCACAGCATGTCCTAGGCATACCCGATTTTCAGACAAAAATAGCACATGTCAGTGTGCAGTATCCCGTACACCAGGGGTCCCCAACTCCAGTCCTCAAGGACCACCAACAGGTCATGTTTTCAGGATATCCTTTGGTAAGAACACCTGTGCAACACTGAGGAAATCCTGAAAACATGACCTGTTGCCGGTCCCTGAGGACTGGGGTTGGGGAACCCTGCCGTACGCCACACAGCACACGGATGGGGTGTCGGTGGCTGACTGAGAGTCTTGGTTGCAGCTTTTTATAAATCCCTGTGCACGTACCTTCAGGCTGGATTTACACAGGTGAGTTTCCTGTGTGAGTTTTCAATGGGTCTATTTATATGTGTAATTTTTTCATCTTGCAGCATGTTCTATTTCTGTGCGATTTTGCAGAAAACTCACCCATTATTTCCCAAGGGTGAGTTAAATTTGTATAGTACTTGTACCGCACTAGCATGTACATGTGATGGGATGTTCTTGCAAATTGCATCGCACTCGCATAAAAAAATTCCAATTTTACAGAAGTGATATCTGTCTGAGTAGATCATGCTTGCCCATTGTTGGAGTATTCCTTTAAAGGGGTGGTCTCGCGAAACCAAGTGGGGTATACACTTCTGTATGGCCATATTAATGCACTTTGTAATGTACATCGTGCATTAAATATGAGCCATACAGAAGTTATTCCACTTACCTGCTCCGTTGCTAGCGTCCTCGTCTCCATGGTTCCGTCTAAATTCGCTGGCAGCTTGCTTTTTTAGACGCGCTTGCGCAGTCCGGTCTTCTCCATTCAGCACGAGCCGCTTCAGTGTGCTCCCCGCTACAGCTCTTCTGCGCATGCGCAGACGAGCTGTCACTGCTCGGGAGCGCGCTGAAGCGGCCATTCTGCACCATCCTCTGTTAGAGGAAGGTGCAGAAACTGGAGCTGCCCAGCGGAGAAGACCAGCCCAGCCCAGCCCAGCCCAGCAGCCCCGAGAAGCCTCCCAGGTAAGTGATGGGTCGGGGGGGGGCTGCCGCTGCGCCGGGCTGCGCCGCCGCTGCGCCGGGCTGCGCCGGGGGGGGGGCTGCCGCTGCGCGGGGGGGCTGCCGCTGCGCCGGGGGAGCTAGCGCTAGGCCGGGGGGGCTGTCGCTGCGATGGGGGGGGCTGTCGCTAGGCCGGGGGGGCTGTCGCTAGGCCGGGGGGGCTGTCGCTAGGCCGGGGGAGCTAGCGCTAGGCCGGGGGAGCTAGCGCTAGGCCGGGGGAGCTAGCGCTAGGCCGGGGGGGCTGTCGCTAGGCCGGGGGAGCTAGCGCTAGGCCGGGGGGGCTGTCGCTGCGATGGCGGAGGCTGTCGCTAGGCCGGGGGGGCTGTCGCTAGGCCGGGGGAGCTAGCGCTAGGCCGGGGGAGCTAGCGCTAGGCCGGGGGGGCTGTCGCTAGGCCGGGGGAGCTAGCGCTAGGCCGGGGGGGCTGTCGCTGCGCCGGAGGAGCTAGCGCTAGGCCGGGGGGGCTGTCGCTGCGATGGGGGGGGCTGTCGCTGCGCCGGGGGAGCTAGCGCTGGGGAGCCGGGGGCTAGCGCCGGTTACCTGCTGTCTGGTCGGCGGCTGCGGGGCGTCTGGTCGGCGGCTGCGATGCGTCCGGTTGCCATGGAGACACAGCTGGCGGCGTCTCGGGAGCGCGCACGTCGGGCTGCAGCGAGCGACTGGGAAAGAGCCGGCGGCCATCTTGAGGAAACTTTTATAACTTGCTGAAACGCTGGAACGGTAAGTACGAACCAGCTAGAAATGTCATTTACAGGGGGGCTTAGTAATGTGTACTTAATGGGGGGGACTGGGCAAAAAAAAAATTTAACTGCTTCCTCGAGACATCTCCTTTAAAGTCAAAATTGTCAATAAGGCCACCGAGGTCGGAGTTCTTTTATGTCCCCAAATGAATTAACGATGCTCATCGGAGAGAGAACAGGAGACATCAACTGTGTGAAGTCAACAAACCATTACAAAAGTTTAGTACTGAGGAATGAATACATAATGTGACGTTAGAAAAGTAAGGAATGGGGCTACAATGACTGAATATGGTCTCCAGGAAACACCCAAGCCCCCACTACAAGGACAGCTCAGTCAGGGTTTGTGCTGTTTTAGGAGCTTCAGACTAAAGGCCCTTTTACACACAACGAATATTGCTCAAAATTTGTCCAAATGGCCGAAAATGAGCAATAACCGTTACGTGTAAACGCGGGCATTGTGCACTTTTCATTTGAAAGATGGATTTTGGTTCACTTACAATCCATCATTCAGCTGCTGAAAGACTGAGCAGATACATTTCATTTGAATGTATTTCACTCATCTTTCAAAAGACTCTATATGATGTTCTCCCTGCGGCCTGTTTACACTAGCCAGGAGGAGAACAATGGAATGTGTTGGCAGCTGTTTGCACAGCTAGGCGTGTATTTAAACACATGCTGGGCTCTGCAAACAACTTATGCAGGTCCTTTTACATGCAAATGAAGATGATAAAGTGTTAATGGTTATTAAAGCCATTGACACTTTATGCAAATAGATTGCTAAATCTTTCATTCCTTTGAAAGATCTTTGCATGCTTAAGGGCCTTAAGCTATATTAACCCCTTTAACCCCTTCACGACCAAGGACGTACCGGTACGTCCTGCGGCCGCGGGATATGTATGAAAAGAGGTTGCGATGCAACCTCTCTTCATACAGTGCGGGCATCAGCTGTTTATAACAGCTGACACCCGCGGGCAATAGCCGCGAACGGCCGTGCGGCCGATCGCGGCTATTAACTATTTAAATGCTCCGAACGATGTTCAGGGGTCCCGCACGGCCCATCCGCGGTGAGATCGCGGGAGCCGTGCAGGTGTCATGGCAGCTGGGGGCCTAATGAAAGGCTCCAGGGCTGCCTTAACAGACTGCCTATCAAGCCATCCACACAGGGTGGCTTGATAGACTGCCTGTCAAAAAGCAGTATGACGTAATGCTATAGCATTACGTCATACTGCAGGAGCGATCAAAGCATCACATGTTGAAGTCCCCCAGGGGGACTTCAAAGTAATGTAAAAAAAAAATCAATAAAGTTTTTTTTAATTGAAAAAAATAAAAAAAGTTGTAAAAGTTTAAATCACCCCCCTTTTGCCATATCTATTATTAAAAAATCTAAATAATAAATTAAAAATATGTATTTGGTATCGCTGCGTCCGTAAAAGTCCGATCTATCAAAGTAGTGCATTATTTTTCCCGCATGGTAAACGTCGTCCAAAAAAAAAAGAAATAACGCCAGAAATGCACTTTTTTAGTTACCCTGTCTCCCAGAATAAACACAATAAAAAGCGATCAAAAAGTCGTATGCATTGCAAAATGGAACTATCAGAAACTACAGGACATCCCGCAAAAAATGAGATGTTGCTCAACTATGTCGACGGAAAAATAAAAAAGTTATCGCGCGCACAAAATGACGGCAGAAAATAATTGAAAAAAATTTAATGTCTTTGAAAAAAAAAAGAGTAGTATATAAAAAAAAAACTATACAAGTTTGGTATCGTAGTAATCGTATCGACCCATAGAATAAAAATATCTGGTCGTTTTTGTTACCGTTTGTGCGCCGTAGAAGCAAGACGCACTAAAAGATGGCAAAATGTCGGTTTTTTTTCATTTTACTCCACTTAGACTTTTTTAAAAGTTTTTCAGCACATTATATGGTACTTTAAATAGCACCATTGAAAAATACAACTCGTCCCGCAAAAAACAAGCCCTCATACAGCGACATCGATGGATAAATAAAGGAGTAACGATTTTTTTAAAGGGGGAGGAAAAAACGAAAATGGAAAAAGAAAAATGGCCGCGTCATTAAGGGGTTAATAACAAGTATTACATATATCATCTTAAGGCCTCATGCCCACGACTGGGTCGGATTCCACCTGTGAAATCTTGCAGTGGAATCAGACCCGGCACCCCCCAGAGACCCCCTACTCACATCTTCGGATCCGTGGCAAGAGTCTCTGCCGGAACGCATGTGCAGCACTTTACGCGCCGGCGCAGGGCGATGACGCGATTTCCCGCAATGCTTTTGCTGTGCTCACAGCGCAGAGTATCGCGGGATGGACAGCTTCTATTAACTGCAATGGAAGCCGTCTGCGTGATTTTCCGCGATGAATAAGACTTGCTGCAATTCTCCCTCACGAGTGGAAAATCACAGTTGATTTCTGCTCGCAGGCAGGGGAGAATCTGTTAACATAGCATGTCTATGGACGGACATTGCTGCGGGATTTGTGGTGGGCGTCTGGTCGCTAACTCTGCATCGGTTATCCATGCATTTGGCCTAATACTTTCACACTGTGCAAATACACCTTTAGTCCAAACAAAAATCATTTTACGTAGTATCTTATACCATCTTTATTGAAAAAAAAGACCAAATCTGGGATTGACAAGGTGACTGTTAGGTGGATTCACTACTGGCTGAGTGATCGTACTCAAAGAGTGGTCATAAATGGCTGCACATCCAAGTGGAAGAATGTATCATGTGGGGAACCACAAGGCTCTGTCCTAGGCCCAGTGTTGGTCAACATTTTTATAAATGATCTGGAGGAGGGAATTGATGGGAAATTCATCAGCTTTGCCGACGACACAAAGCTAGGAGGGATAGCTAACACTAGGGAAGAGGGAGGATTCAAAAAGATCTAGAAAAACTTGAACAGTGGGCAGCGACTAACAGAATGGTATTTAACAAGGAGAAATGCAAAGTCCTGCGTCTGGGCAAGAAAAATGAAAAAAGCACATACAGAATGGGAGGAATTGGGCTAAGCAGCAGCACATGTGAAAAAGACTTGGGTATAGTAATAGATCATAGACTGAACATGAGTCAAAAGTGTGATGCAGCAGCCAAAAAGGCAAACACAATTCTGGGATGTATTAAGAGAAGCACAGAGTCTAGATCACGTGAGGCCATTATTCCCCTCTACTCCTCCTTAGTAAGACCTCATCTGGAATACTGGGTCCAGTTTTGAGCACTCCAAGTAAAAAAAGAAAATGTATAATAAATAAAAAAACTTCCTGCACTCAGGTCTTTTTGCTAAATGTAAATTCTTAAGGAATTAAAATGAAACTTACCTAGGGGTGGGGTCTGGTGCAAGCACAGATCTTCCCCATTGACGAAGCCAGAGGTAGGCAAAATTAAAGTCCAAAAGGTCCTTTAATGGCAATAGTATACACACAGACATGAGGGGTTAGGATAGCATGCAACATGTTTCGGGGGCTAAGACCTTTCTCAAGCATAAGCAGAACATACCTACCCTAGGTCCAGCGGTTTACACTCGGTGAGTCCCCTTATTCTTTTCCTAGTCATAATTTGTATTTGCCTTTTTCATAACTCTAAAGCGCTGTCTTATTTACACAATGTAAAAAAATAAATCGACAAGTTCAGAGAAGAGCTACCAGAATGGTGAGCAGTCTGCAAACCATGTCCTATGAGGATTGAAAGGGAGGAGACACATATTGGATATTAGACAGTGAGAGTGATCAATGAGTGGAACAGGTTACCATGGTAGATGCTGAGTTTTCCTTCAATGGAAGTGTTCAAACAAAGGCTGGACAAATATCTGTCTGTGATGATTTAGTGAATCCTGCACTGAGCAGGGGGTTGGACCCGATGACTGACATCATCTAGCTAGGTCAGCTGACTCGGTTTCCGGCATCACGTGGGATGTCATGTGACATCTTCTAGCGTGATGACGTAACGAGAATGCGCCCTTTGCTTCATAGGGTTGATACAGGTGACGCTATGTGATGAAGCTGCGTGTCATGGCGCCGATGGGAGAAACACACGGCGGACGCCAGGATGAACACCTGATAGGTATTGTTTTAATCAATTATATGTGGGTGTGTACATAGTGGAGGATTGGTTGTTGCCACTATTTATTGATCCTGTTGCTGCATGTTTTATATGCTTGAGAAAGACCACATTTTTTGGGGTCGAAACGTTGCATGTGTTTGTGGACTTTGAAATAAAGATGCTTTACAAGATGAACAACCTGCGGTAAGAAGAATCATTCCTGTGTGCTGCCATTTCTATCTATACATATTAGATTATAGACAGTGAGAGTGATCAATGAGTGGAACAGGTTGCCACGGGAGGTGGGGAGTTCTCCTTGAAAGGGAGGGATCAAACAAAGGCTGGACAGACATCTGTCTGGGATGATTTAGTGAATCCTGCACTGAGCAGGAGGTTGGACCCGATGACCCTGGAGGTCCCTTCCAACTCTACCATTCTAGGATTCTACTATTGGTGACTTGAATGGAGACAAAATGTTAAACAGCTTGTTGCTTCCTGCACCACTTGTGCTCAGTTTAAACCATTTACAGTAGGTATATGCCCTTGGCTCTCTTTCAACCCTTTTCCTTCCATATAAAACTTGGATTAACCCCTTAACGACCACCTATACACCTTTTGATGGCCTGCAGCTGCAGGACATGTATGAAGGGAGATCATGCGGCGATCTTCCTTCATACATCACAGTACCTGACGGTTTCTTACAGCCGACACACCCGCAACAGCTCTGTTAAGCCACGCGGCTCATCGGAGCTGCTAACCCTTTAAATGCTGCTGTCAATTCAGACAGAGGCATTTAAATCCCCCCATGTTCAGGGGTCCCATACGGCCCCCCGCTATGAGATTGCAGATAGGCATGCAGGTGTCATGGGAGCCAGGAGCCTTCTGAAAGGCCCCAGGGCTATCTTGGCAGAATGCCTATCAATCCATACCCGTTGGGGGGCTTGATAGACTGCCTACTCGATAGCAGTATGATGTAATGCTATGGCATTACATCATTCTGCAGCAGCGATCAAAACATCGCAACTTGTTGTTCCTTCTGGGGACTAAAAAAAAAGTAAAAATAAGATCAATAAATTATTAAAAATAAAAAAAGTAATAAAAGCTTAAAAACGCCCCCTTTTGCCATATTTATAATAAAAGAATCTAAATAATAAAAATATACATATTTGGTATCGTTGCATCCGTAAGTCCAATCTATGAAAGTAACACATTATTTACTCTGCACAATGAACGTCGTCCGAAAGAAAAAATAAAGAATGACAGAAATACGCTTTTTTTGGTCACCCTGTCCCCAAGAAAAAAGCAATAAAAAGCGATCAAAAAGTCGTATATATTCCAAAATGGTACCAATGGAAACTACTTTTTGCACACTTTTCTAGCAGTTTAGCCAGGATACCTTTTGCCTGAAGGTTCCGCCTTCTCTTCAGAATTGGAGTTATTTTAATAGCCCTCATCTTTGACCATTGGCCATCAATAGGTTTCCTACAAATATCAAGACTTTTTCTGCCTCCACTCTCAGATCTTCCTCAGATTTTGAGGTCAAGCAAATCCTGGATTGTAAGAAGGTTCATGAGAAACACTACTGTCTAACTGAAAGGGATTTCTTTCTGAAGAGACCCTTGATTTCCTAAAGAAGTTCATGCTCCTTAGCTCATCAACAGATATCTTTTGAAATATCCCCTCAAACCTCTCAGAACCCTTTCAGGGTCCCTAATGGAAGGTAACATTACTAACCTCACACGTCTCCGGTTTTGACACTTCCATCTCAGGTGCTATAATGCTTTCTGCTCGCTCGTTTAGGTCTCGTTCTCTCCAGTCTCGGCTGCAACTAATTGCCAATAGTGACCAATGCTTCTTGAGGACACTGGTTCGGTTGCTATGTTGATTCTGTTCCTGATCTTGACTTTGGCTCCTGACTTTGTTTCTATCTCTTCCTTTGGATTTGTCACTTAGTTCTTGTGGCTCCACTTCTGGTATTGACTCCTGGCGCATCACATTCTATGGCTTTCTGCATCCTAACTGCTATTCTGCTGATGACCCCTGGCTATGTTCCTACTGTTCCTATCAGTTCTTCGCTACAGAGCATTAGTTGTGAATTAGAGACTATCCTAGAGGCCACCACCTGGGAATCCAACCAGGAAAGAGACTATTAGACATTGCCTCACAGCCTAGCCAGTGCAAACTGATTGTAACTTACAGGATACACTTCTTTAGTGAGAAACATAAAATGGTTCTAAATAGAAAAAAGTCTACTAAAGATTATATATTGTGATATAGTGTCCTCCAGGGGAGGGGCAGCAGCGACACAATGGACTCCAAACCAGTAGATGAACTCACGTCAAGCTTTATTTTCCAGCACAGCAAACAAAATAGTGTCCTTCAATGTAGCATAGGCACCGAGCAGGGTGCTCAAGTCCATACAAACATAAATGCAGTTTGCACTATCCCAGTGCTCAGAGGGTTTCTCCTAAGACCCTGACTCCCTAGAGCTGCAGTATTTTATGCTCCAGTAATGAGGTCAGGGCCTACAGCCCTGCAAAGCCAGGTTAACTACTGCCCTGTACAGTTCACTATCTGAAATTAGGGAGCAAAGCTAATGACATTAAGTGACTCACAAGTCCTAAGAAGAGTCCGATAGCAGCACAAATTGTCATACCCCACCTAGGGGCTGGGCATACAGTATGCAATAGCCAAAGCAGAGTGACTGGATCCTTGTCAAGCTTGACAAAGGCCAACATGGCCGAAACGTTGCCTACATGTTTTTTGTGATGGAAAAATAAAACCTTGGATGCTGCCGGAGCTTTTTTCTTTCAAGTGACTCACAAGTGATGGCTTCTTTGATTGGAATCGTTAATCATTAATGGCACTTCTAGCCAAGCTTCTGGAAAAGAGCTCAGGTGGTGGAGGCCCTTGCATCACGATAAGGACTCACACACAGGCGTAAGAGTACAACACTGCGAGTCTTGCATCGTTGTACTTATGGCAGCCCATTCACCCTGCCAGCAGAGAGTCAGCAAGGATCGCGGACTGGCTGCGATAGGCACTGGGCACGGCCAGGATTCTGACATCATGGACATGCGTAGGGTGACTTTTTTTCGAACTCTCCGCTGTGTGCAGAGCGGCGTGCGTAATAGATGCTGTCCATTCAAAAGGGCAGTGTGTTTATTTCTCCTGCGTTTTATACGCTGCGTCCCCTCGCAGTTCCAACGCAGGTGTGAGTGGAAGAATGAAAACCATAGACTAGCATTGCCTCCATTCATCCCGTGTTATGTATGGGAAAAACGGGTGCGTAATATGCGGTGACGATATGCCGTGTGAATGAGCTCGAAGGCATGGAAGCCTGGCCAGGCTCTTCTGCACCCACCAGTTCCTTGCTTAGAGTATACTCAGTTGCATCTTTGTTTTAAGAACATGGATACAATGGAAATCAGAAGGAAGCTGGGCAGGGATGCTGCTTCTCTCCAGGCAGTCCCCACCCCTGCTTACAAGTTTCTGAAGAACCAACATCCAATAGTCATGCCAGTATTTGATACATTGTGTAAGATACATAACTGACACAATAATATCTTACAGCAGCCTCTACAAACGACTTCATCTGCTATTGTAATACATTCATCTCCCTTGTGTCAAGGCATCGTAATTAAAGGGGTTGTCCCGCGCCGAAACGGGTTTTTTTTTTTTTCAACCCCCCCCCCCGTTCGGCACGAGACAACCCCGATGCAGGGACTTAAAAAAAAAAAACAGCACAGCGCTTACCTGAATCCCCGCGCTCCGGTGACTTCTATACTTACCGGTGAAGATGGCCGCCGGGATCTTCTTCCTCCGTGGACCGCAGCTCTTCTGTGCGGTCCATTGCCGATTCCAGCCTCCTGATTGGCTGGAATCGGCACGTGACGGGGCGGAGCTACACGGAGTCGGCATCCTGCACGAGAGGCTCCATTGAAGAAAGCAGAAGACCCGGACTGCGCAAGCGCGGCTGATTTGGCCATCGGAGGCCGAAAATTAGTCGGCACCATGGAGACGAGGACGCTAGCAACGGAGCAGGTAAGTATAAAACTTTTGATAACTTCTGTATGGCTCATAATTAATGCACAATGTATATTACAAAGTGCATTAATATGGCCATACAGAAGTGTATAGACCCACTTGCTGCCGCGGGACAACCCCTTTAAGCCACTTCTACTCGGCACTGAACATTTTTTGCAGGGTTTGAATGTATCTAGTCCTGAAGGACCAAAATACCCCGAGACCAGAACCAGTTACAGCCAAACTTCTTACTTAGTCTCCCAGAGTGTCAGGAACCGTGATCACTGCGACCTGAACTCTACACTCGTCCTGCTATCCGAGTCTTGGCTTTGCTATCCTTGTCCAGCTATATGCGGATTAATTAATATCATCACCTGTTCCGTGACCAATCACTGCGAGCGCCGGACTATTTACACCCCAGTTTCCTGTTCCTGTCTCCTGATCATTTTTATCCTTCTGATTATTTTATTACTCCTAGCGCTCATGTTCTGGGGACTTTGCATCTGATATCTACATTTAGCCTTCTATACATTTCTGTATATACACATTTTTTTTAGCATTGCAGTCAATGAAAGACGTCTGGCTGTATGTTACCATATGCTTAACGAATACGCTTTTTTGTGATCAGGGGAAAAAGAAAAAAAGTGTTGGGCTACAAAACTTTATTAGAAAAAAAGATGTTTACAGTAAAAAAACGTATCCGTTTACTAGGCGTAGGAGGGGTCCTCATATACTGTAAGCCTGCCTGGCGCACTACGCCTAACCGTGACAATAACACCTTGTACAAGGCTCTGTCTGCAAGTGTGTCATTGAGGGACCACCCACACGGGACGGAATTGTCCGCAGGACGCAGCGCAGACGCAGATCTTGCCAGATTAGTGCAGATTTTGTTGCATTTTTATCTGCGGAACGTCTTGTGGAATTTTTTGTGTTTTTTTTCTGTAGACTTTAATTGTGAAATTACATCTCTTGTACCTTAGAAATCTGCAACGACAGTTCCAGAAAACGTCCTTAATTCCACTGCACTATTTAATTTTGCGGTTTTGAAGTAAAAATGCGGCAATTCTAACAGGTGCGGAACTCAAGCCCCATAAGGATAACATTGTGACGCAGAAATGTCCATGCAGACTAATTCTGTCCGGTGTGAAGGGTCTCTAAGCAGCCCCCAATGAATGGTCTGTGTCTTTGGCTCCATGTACATAGTCAAGTCCCTCTTCGCTTTAAAGCTTGTACACAGGCCATGCATTATTTTATGTACTAAAGTATATATCAAATTGCTGTGTTTTTCTAAACTCCCCTCTAATTACAGTTAGTCCCCTACTTGGTTCCGTTCCGGGAGCCCATTCGCAAGTCGATTTGTTCGCAAGTCGAACAAATGGTTGTATGGAGCGGGATCGCGGGTGGATCCCGTTCCATACAACGTCGGGTGCCGGCTGTTCTTACAGCGGGCACCCGGTGGCAGCAGTTCCGACGAGCCGTGCCGCTTGTCGGAACTGTGAACACTTTAAATACCGCTCTGACAGCAGTATTTAAAGTGTTAACAGTTCTGACAAGCGGTGCGGCTCGTCGGAACTGCTGCCGCCGGGTGCCCGCTGTAAGAAACAGCCTGCACCCGACGTTCAGGGAGTCCGTACAGCTGCCAATGATGAGATCGCGGGACGCTGTGTGGTTGCTAGGCAGCCGGGGACCTCTGAAAGGCCCCAGGGCTGCCTATACAGAGTGCCCATCAAGCGCACGGCTTGATAGGCGCTCTGCATAGACAGCCCTGGGGCCTTTCAGAAGGCCCCCGGCTGCCTAGCAACCGCCATGTGACCGGACAGGCTTCTATCAGGCTTGATAGAAGCCTGCCCGATCCCTGCACAGTATGATGTCATGCCATCGCATGACATCATACTGTGCCATAGCATGACATCATACTGTGCAGGACAGATTGTTCGCATCTTGCGAAATTCGTAAGTCGAATGTTCGCAAGTAGGGGACTATCTGTAGTTTTCTTTAGGGCAGATTCACACGGCTGTCTCCGCCATTGCGTGGGCCTCAGCACAACACATTTGCGCTATATATAAGGCTTTTTTGAGTGCATTTTGGCACTTTTTTTCCGCACACAGGGCCTGTTCATATGTATGTAACCCCCCCCCCCCCCCTCCCCCCACGGCCTTAAACAGATTCTACGGTTTCTTTTCCAGGACCAAAAGACGTCCAAGTGAGACATTTAGTTCAGTTTTTATGCATGGAAATCTTATCCCAACCCGTAAGACCTGCCCTCGTGTCACGCAGTCCGGTTCCAGTAGCGTAAAGGAAATAATCGCGTCTGTCATTATCTCCAATCTGTATCCGTCTTCCACACCGCTTTAACTTCCCAGGAATTCCTGACTAATCAGGGAAGAGCGACTGCTGACGAAAGTAATTCTCTAACGCAAGGAGGCCACCATTGTCACCAAGACGACGTAAAAACAACGCGCGCCGCAACAGTCATATGTCCGCACTATCATGTTCCTTCATGCTTTTACTGTGTGCCCTGTCTGCCATTCCCAGGATGCACAAGGACATTACTTGGGCTCTTTCATCTATTACACATTCCATTGTTCCCACTTCACAAGTGATATGTGGACAAGTTGTGCTGGCGAGATCCCAGATTATACAGCAGTTATCGCCCACGACAGAAGAGCTTCGTCCACCCCGGGAACATCTTAGTCATCACTATCCTTCTAGAGATGCCACATGGAGCAGGAATTCGGCTATAAACATGCTAAACTGTGTCCTGCCGTCACTACATAGGAAATGTTGAGGAATAACCTAGCAGAACGGCCACCGCCCCCCCCCCCCCCCCTCCCATAATCTTCCATCAAACTCTTCTTTTTTTAAAATATCTTTTTATGAAAGTTTTGGACATATTAGCTTCAATATAATGATAAGTTACAGAAATAGAACAGCCGGTCAAGAATGAAGAGTCGAGAACAGAAGCACCACAAATCAGGGAAAGAGATAGAGCTTGCTCAAAGTAGCAACATATTCTACAATTACTGATAATGACAAGTCATACATTGGGAGATAAAGCATCAAATACACTCAATGAGGGTAACATCCCCCCATAGAAGGAATCAAATGATGTGTGATTGTAACGGTGATATAAGTCATTACAATATCAGAGTGAAAGGATCATTTATTGTGGTGAACCGACTCCTTGTAGGGAGGCTCTAGGATCCTGTTGTACCGCCTCTAGCATGGATACAAGATGTGATACAGGGGCATGGAGGCTCTAGTACCCTGTTGTACCGCCTCTAGCATGGATACAAGATGTGATACAGGGGCATGGAGGCTCTAGTACCCTGTTGTACTGCCTATAGCTTGGATACAAGATGTGATAAGGGTTGGCATGGAGGCTCTAGTACCCTGTTGTACTGCCTATAGCTTGGATACAAGATGTGATACAGGGGGCATGGAGGCTCTAGTACCCTGTTGTATCGCCTATAGCTTGGATACAAGATGTGATACAGGGGGCATGGAGGCTCTAGTACCCTGATATACTGCCTCTAGCTTGGATACAAGATGTGATATGGGAGGGCATGGAGGCTCTAGCCAGGTGTCTTTCCAGTCTCTGTTTCAAGACTTCCATTGAAAGAGAACTCATCACCTCCTGTGGCAGTCCTGAACATATCGCTGAGCTATCCCTCACATCACTACTAGAGGTGACCGACTGTCATATGCGATGGCCCCCCAGACCATCACACTAGCAGTAGGGGTAGTGTGGCTCTCCACAACAAAGGTAAGATAGAGTTCCTCACCCTAAGGTCTCCAGACATGAACACGGCCATCATCAGTGCCCAAAATGTCACCTGTCTCTTGATGGCGAACAACGAAACAGTTAAGGCTGCTGGTGCTTGTCAGACGATCAAACAATCCTCTCTACTGGTGGTATGTAGGGGAGGTCCTGAGCCCAGTCACCTTGTGTGACCCCACACATCCACTGGTCCCAACTCCTCCTAACAGTCTGGAGAGACGCTCCTCTCTACTGGTGGTATGTAGGGGAGGTCCTGAGCCCAGTCACCTTGTGTGACCCCACATATCCACTGGTCCCAAAACCTCCTAACAGTCTGGTCAGATGCTCCTCTCTACTGGTGGTCTGTCAGGGGGTCCTGAGCCTGGTCGCCTTGTGTGCCCTCATGCATCTACTGGTCCCAACACCTCCTAACAGTCTGGTCAGATGTTCCTCTCTACTAGTGGTCTGTCGGGGATCCTGAGCCCGGTCACCTTGTGTGCCCCCATCCACCTTGTGGTCCCAACACCCCCTAACAGTCTGGTCAGAACGGCCGGTGGGGGACAATTCATCGATCCGACCATCCAGCTTCTCACACCCCAATAATGCGCCCCTCTAAGACTCTGTTAACGGGGTGACATCTCTTCTCTGTGTCGTAGAGGCGTCTAGTGGCCAACAAGCTCTACACAAGCGGAAGAAGAGGTCACTACACACAAGGGGCCTCCGAGAGCCTTTTATAGTCCATAGGGGGGAACCAGTTTTAGGGCCTTCGATGGCAAGACCGTTCATCTAATCACCACAACTCTCATAATCTACAGATCTGCCTGAGATGGAACTGCATGCCGGGTTTTGCAGATTAATGGCAACTTCTTCTAGGGGCGTGATTGTTTTTGACAAAAAGCATAATTTGTTTTAGTAGAGCAGCTAAAGATGAGATAATCCTCAGTTTGGAGATAAAGCATGTAACACTCTGTTAAGATGGTTGCTAAGTGTCAAAGAGCGCTAGTCTATAATTGTTCTATGCAGGGGGTCAGGGTTCTTCACAAGAGAGAGCCATGGAATCCAGGTCAGTTTAAAGCGAGTGTGCATGCCATTGTCCAGGGTACAAAGTTCCTCCATTCTCACGATCTGAGATATTTTTTTCACCTGTGAGGACACCAGTTGTCTGGCATCTCTAGTGCTTTGTTTTAGCTTCAGATTTATGCTGTAGGCATTTATCTCCTCCTTACTGAGTGCGGTGCTTTCAGCATATTAGTACCACTGATACCAGTCAGTGACTGGTGTTATATATGCACTAGTTCAAATGGTCTTATTGGTTTCTATGACTCAGTGTGCATGAGCCATTGTGCTGGAGTCAATGGAGTGAGCACTAGCTCCACTATTCCTAATAAAGACATTACCTACCTCACCAAATACATTATAGACCTAATGTATTTAGTGAGGTAGGTAATTTATATGTTCAGGCTCTTTGAGTCTCTATCATCATTTTTTTCTGCTGCTACAGTATATCTGCTCTTTTTTATATTTTTTTGAGGTGACATTGTATATGTAATTAATAAAAGTTTACTTTTAAGGGGATTCCTTAGAAGTGGTCCTTCCTGTGCGGTACATCACATCATGCACAACAGGTCGCAGAGAGGATGAAGCCTCAAGTATCACCACACCATCCTCCTCCCAGTCCTAGCACACAGCAGTCAGTCTGCACCAGTTGGCCATGAGCATCCCCCTCTACTTTACCCCATGCCAAATCTCCCACACCCTCTAAAGCAGTCCTCATGGATCAGTCTGAGGAGCTGTTTGATCATTCAGTGTCATGGATGCCAAAGGGGCTTGCCCAGCACCCAGAGGAAAAGGACCAAGACATTGAATGCCCTGATGCCCAGCCATTTTTTTCCTCCGAAGAGGAAGATCAGAGTGGGTCAGTGTGCGCTGAGCCCTCCACAGGCAATGTATACTCAGGGGGATGTGGGAACGAAGGTGCCGGCTCCTGGTGCTCACTATGACATAGAATCCACTCAGGAGGAGGATGATGAGGAAGATCAGATGGAAGAGGATGAAGTGCTTGACCCAACATGGACAGGTAGGGAGAGTCATCATAACAGCTCACAGGTGAAGAAGGAAGAGGTGGATGTTGTGGGGCAGCACCATGCTAAGACAGGGAGTAGGGTGATGCAGACATACATAAGGGCACTGCCACCACCCTCCACTACTACCAGTCAAAGCAAAACCAACATCAGCCCCCAGCTATGTCTGCTCACAGGACTTGTACAGCCTGGACATTCCTTGACACCGCACATGATGGAAAAAAAAGCGGTTATCTGCAAGATCTGTGGTAAGCCTTTAGAACGCAGCAAGAACATAAACAACCTTAACACAACCTGTATGAGCAGTAAAATGAACTCCCACCACCTGCTGCTGCCTTGGAGAGCCCACCTGGGCCAGAGGGCAAGGAGTCAGCCTCATCCTGCTCACTCTTCCTCCCGCTCCTGCAGTAGCCTCTGAGCACAGAGAGGCAGTTTTGTGTAGGGGCAGTAGCACGCCGACTTCAGGCCTGTCCTCCGCAATTGACAATCGGGCTGCAGGCTTCAGAGCCAGGAGTGGGAAACGGAGAGCAGAAGTTGAGCTGCCACCATCATCACCAACATTGACATCTACCCCATATTCCAGTGTGTCCCAGATCAGCAGCCCTCTATTCTCCAGCTATAGGGGAAAAAAAATATCACCCCAACCATCCATGAGCACAAAGCCTGAGTGCAAGTATTGCACAGATGCTTGCAGTGGAAATGCTTCCCTTCACAGTGGACACAGACACTTTCCAAAACATGATGCTCCATGCTAACGCACAGTACCAGATGCCCAGCCACCATTTCTTTGCTCAAAAGGCCGTCCCTGCCCGGCACCACAATATGAATGATAACATGTCCCTGGCATTTCATGCTGCCCCTAAGAGTTGTAGGACATTCATCCTTTCTTCTATTAGTATGAAAATTTTCAAAAGCACAAGAAACATCCGTAACTGTACAGCTTTTCCTTGGAGGAGGTCCGTGCTCGGCTGCTCTGTTCACCTGGTACAATTTGTCCTTTGCAAACTTTATGACAATTCTTTTTTTTTTTTTAAGAAGCCACCTGCTGTCTCCTTTGGCGTAATATTTGGTAACTCTACTGCTTTTCCTTGGAGGAGAAGTAGGAGGTCCGTGCTTGAGTGTTCTGTTCACTTGGCACAATTTCTCCTTGTAAATTTGATGGCATTGCTTTTACAACAAGCAGCCCACCTGCTGTCTTACTTGGCACAATTTTTGATCTAGGAGACCCTATATGAGCCTTCTTTTATTTTTAGTGAGAGCCCTGTGTCACGCCACAATATTTTGACCAATTTTTGGGAGGAGCACAGTGTTCCCCAGATGTATGGCTGTATCCCCACACAATTTGAGGGGTTTGGCTGCATTTGGTACCTTCTGGAGGGCAAATTAGTGAACCCAATTTTTACTCCCATTGACTTTAATAGGAGTTGTAATCGACCGCCCTGATTTACGATGATTTTCTTGAAACGCGGCCTCATACCGGCATAAAGTGATTATTTCACTAATCGCTCATCACAAGCCAGTTAGTACCTTTGCTGTGCTCAAAGACACCCATATGTCTGTGAGATTCTGGAATGTCTCCTCCTATATGCATTGTGACAGATCGGATCTGTGTGTTCTGTTTCTACAGTCTTCGCTGCTCCGACTTCTCTTTATCTCTTTGGTTTAAACCGTCAATAAAACATTTACTCCAAACAAACAAATAATGCATAGAGATGAGCGAGCGTACTCGGTTCGGGTGTTTTTGCAATCGAGCACCGCTTTTTGCGAGTAACTGACTACTCGGACGAAAAGATTCAGGGGGCGCCGGGGGCGAGCGGGGGGTTGCAGAGGGGAGGGGGGGGGAGAGAGAGAGAGCTCCCCCCCTGTTCCCCACTGCTACCCCCCGCTCCACTACGCCGCCCCCCGGCGCCCCCTGAATCCTTTGTCCGAGTAGTCAGTTACTCGCAAAAAGCGGTGCTCGATTGCAAAAACACCCGAACCGAGTACGCTCGCTCATCTCTAATAATAAAAGTTGCCAAAAACATTTTTTGTGCTCTTGTTTTTTTGGTATGTTTTTATTAGATATACATCAATATATAACATGAAATTAAGGTAATTGCCTTTACAAGATTATAGTAATAAATTGGATCTGTTCATCTGTGCTTGTTCGTTGGTTGGATCAGGAATGATATAATAAAGATGCTTGTAGTTGTTTCAGTAATATAGTTAGGCTCAGATGCAGTCTTAGTAAAACATTTTTAAAGAAAATGAAAAACATGAAAAACAATGAGCAGTAAAGTCAGACCTGCCATAACCCCAAAGTTGATGTGTGCCTCGCTCCCATAAAATGGAGGGGAAGCAGTGCTAGTTGTCTTTCCAGAGTCCATCTCGATATGTTTGTATCAGAAATAGAAAATAAGATTAAACTGTTAAACTTTGTTCTGGAAGTATGGTAGGTAGATGCGGAGATCCCCCCCCCCCCCCCCCCCCCCCCCCCGGGCCACAGCCGAGCATATAGAACTCCCTAAAGGGGTGATTCCTCCAACCCCAGTTGTTCCTGTAACCAGCTTGTATAGTAGAAACAGTTTTTGAGCCTGTCCCTAATTCTCTGTGTTGCATCTGGATAAAGCCCCCCCCCCCCCCCCCCCCACATCATAAAAAAGGATTGTACCATTCTCTCTCTAAAGAGTGATTTTTCGGCCTTCTGCTTTTGGAATAGAAAGGCCAATTTATCCAAGAATAAGTTGAAAGGAGGTGCTACTGGCTGCAACCATGTCTGCAAGATAAAACATGTAAGCTTTATTGAAATATTTAAAATAAAAGACACTCATGGGCAACAAACATAAATAAATTTCCAAAATCCCTCTGGATAGGAAATGATACGGGGAGTATATTTGCACAGAACAACGCGTATTCCACGTATACTCAAGTGGGTCATCCTCAGTGACACATACTGATATACGATATCATCCTCAGTGGGTCAAATAGACTGGTCACTGTGTATATCCTTTGGCAAGTGGCTGAGTTCAATCTTCCAATGAACCAGTGTATGATAAACTTTATACTCTTTATGAACTAACGAACCAGTTCTTTATAAATTCAATACTCCTGATGAACCGCTGTCATTCTGCGGAGAAACGCGTCAGTCAAGAATTTAGACACATTACATACAAAAAATACCTCTGAACTAAGCACATGAGAGTGCATTTAACTGAGTATAATCTTTATAAGAGCTTTCGCTCTGAGGAGGAAACCTCTCTATTCACTTTTAGGGTGGATTCACATGAACGTATATCGGCTCGGTTTTCACGCCGAGCCGATATACGATGTCCTCATCTGCAGGGGGCGGAGGATGGAAGAGCCAGCAGCAGGAACTGAGCTCCCGCCCCCTCTCTGCCTCCTCTCTGCCCCTCTGCACTATTTGCAATGGGGAGAGGAGGGACAGGGGCGGGGCTAATTCTTGCCCTTAGCCCCGCCCCCTCTCATTGCAAATAGTGCAGAGGGGCGGAGAGGAGGCAGAGAGGGGGCGGGTGCTCAGTTCCTGCTTCTGGCTCTTCCATTCTCCGCCCCCCCCTGCAGAGAGTGACAACGTATATCGGCTCGGCGTGAAAACCGAGCCGATATACGTTCGTGTGAATCCACCCTTACTGAGTGCACAGTAATCCATATATGAATGTAGCTATTGCACCTTTTGTCAACGAGTTATCACATCACTCTTTAGAGTCATCAGACTATGATACTGTCAGAACATCACATCCAACATAACTGATTGTGCATTATTTCACATCAGAGAAGCTAATGCTACTGTTGGCTAACGTACCACTACATTGCTCTTCAGAACCTATATGAAACAATCAGCTTCATGCCAAACTCGCGACAGTGATATAGTTCTACTGGCTTTCATTAAAGGGGTTGTCCCGCGCCGAAACGGGTTTTTTTTTTTCAACCCCCCCCCCCCCCCCCGTTCGGCGCGAGACAACCCCGATGCAGGGGTTAAAAAAGAACACTGCACAGTGCTTACCTGAATCCCCGCGCTCCGGTGACTTCTTACTTACCTGCTGAAGATGGCCGCCGGGATCTTCTCCCTCGGTGGACCGCAGGGCTTCTGTGCGGTCCATTGCCGATTCCAGCCTCCTGATTGGCTGGAATCGGCACGTGACGGGGCGGAGCTACACGGAGCCGGCATCCTGCACGAGCGGCCCCATTGAGAAAAGAAGAAGACCCGGACTGCGCAAGCGCGTCTAATTTGGCCATTAGACGCCGAAAATTAGACGGCTCCATGGAAACGAGGACGCCAGCAATGGAGCAGGTAAGTGAAAAACTTCTTATAACTTCTGTATGGCACATATTTAATGCACAATGTATATTACAAAGTGCATTAATATGGCCATACAGAAGTGTATAGACCCACTTGCTGCCGCAGGACAACCCCTTTAAATCGATGGATTACTGCCCATTCTAGAAACATAGTTTTTAGAAATACTGTTGAGTAGATATGCACACATACAACCTATAGCCTCAATAGGAATACGCGTTGTTCTGTGCAAATATACTCCCCGTATCATTTCCTATCCAGAGGGATTTTGGAAATTTATTTATGTTTGTTGCCCATGAGTGTCTTTTATTTTAAATATTTCAATAAAGCTTACATGTTTTAAACTAATCCTAACTGTGAAGGGCATTTGTAGCAAAAGAAATTTGGGATTCTCTCTGCCTCTGTGAATAATACATCGCCTTCAGACCCGCTATGAAGAGTAGCAGTTTGCATACCCCCACCCAGCAACAATATTTGTTGAGGTCTAAGTGACCAGAAATCACCCACAGAGGTTCTTGTGGGCTAACATTTGTCAGGTGTGTTGTGGTATAGTTATGGATCCGTGACCAGAAGGCCTGTATTAGGGGGCAGGACCATAAACAATGGTACAAGTTTGCATTTGGCACTTTACATTTAAAGTAGTTTGGAGTGGTATATGTGCCCATGTGGTGTCCCTTCACAGGAGTTACATAAGATCCATGGGTAATTTGTAGTCTCATTTCTAAGAATCTGGATGAAGGTAAATACTTATGAGCAGATGACATTGATTCTAGAATCATCACAGTGGTCAGATCTGGTGCATCCAATGACCACTTTCTATCTCCAGAATCATCTAATTCTCGCATATTGCGACTCGATCTGTACAATCTAGAGATCAATCCCCGTGTAGTCATTGGCCTAGAGAGCCAGGTATTTCCATGGAATTCCAATCAAAGTCAATGAATTCTGGTAAAAATGGTTGGATATACTGCCTCGCCTGTATATAAGAACAGATTGGCCTTGGCAGCTCAGGGACTTGTCGCCTCATCCCCTCGTAGGACCGGACACACTTTTCCTTTTTGTGTAATAATTTGCTTATTGAACCGATTCCCCCGCTGTGCCATTCATGAAAAATCCTGTGTGGGCTGTTATTCTGAAAATTGGGGTTTTCTATGAGGGACAGATAAGGGAATATGTGAGGAGATGCCTGGCTGTCGTGACGCAGTCTGCCCCAAGCCTTCCAGCAGTGAATATCAGGGTTATTTCTAATGGTTTCTGGTAGTTCTGTGTATGGGAGGTGAAGGATGTTCTGCAGCCGTGTGGGGGCAGACATCTTATGTGCTAAGGTTAGGTTTGTGAAGTTCGACTGAGAGTATATCCAAGCTTGGATGATGCGGCCTTGTGACGTGAGGTTATAGTCTTCTATGTGGGGGAAACTGATTCCTCCGTTAGATTTGTGTTTTTGTAACATTTTGTGGCCGTTTTTCTCCCCATATGAAGTTTCTTCATAAATAATTGATTCTTTTCTCATCTTTTGGTTTACGAATATGGGCAGGGAGTGGAGGAGGTTTAGCAATCGAGGGAACTCCACCCTTTCAAGAGGTTAGCTCTTCCCAAAAAGGATAGTGAGAATTTTTTCCGATAGCTTAAAGTTATTTCTAAATTTTTTCTGTAAGGTTATATATTCATTTTATACAGTCTGGAGGGGTGTCTAGTGACGTGTATTCCCAGGTATTGTATGGAGTTTTTTTCCCATTGAAATGGGTATTGGGTCGTCCTCAGAGGTCTTGTTGGTCCTTTGAGCAGCAGTGCTTCAGTTTTGTTTGGGTGTAGAGTATAGCCTGAGAATCTGCCAATATTCTCTATTTCTCATCTTAGTTATGTCAATATGTCCTTTAGGTTACTAATCATCAAAAGTTTGTCCTCGGCAAATGCCTCTACTTTTATTTCAGCTCAGCATATCAGATGCCCGTTAAGAGTGTCGCAGATGTTAGTTGGCGGAGTAGGGGGTCTATGGACAGATCAAAGGGAAGTGGTGAGAGTGGGCATCCCTGACGGGCTCTCCTGGAATTAGTCTATTGTCGGTGTGTTAAGTCCGTTGATGGTAAGAGTAGTGGTGGCGTCTGTGTGCATCACGTTTATGTGGTTGATAAAGGTTTGTCTGAAATGATGCCAATCAAGTGTTGTGTCTGGGAAAGGCCATGCCATTTTGTCAAACACTTTCTCAGCATCGAAGCATTGTGATTGGGCTATCCGGTATTTGCGCTCTTACGGCTGCCGCTATTGCAGTTCTAATATTTTTTAGGGCGCTTCATCCCCGTATGAAACCTTTCAATGTGTTGAGGGTAAGACAGATTGTAACCTGCCTGCTGGTATTTTAGATGACATTTTGTAATCTTGGTTGAGTAGGGCTATGGGCCTGAAGGAACAAGGATCAGAAGGGTTTGGGCAATAAAATGGTTCTAGAAGTCCCAAAGTCATTTATTTGGGTCCCTTGCAAGTATATTGAATTGTAAAGCTTAGTAAACGTTGGCACTAGGTCTATTGCAAGTGTTTTGTGGCATTCCCCTGAGAAGTCATCAGGTCCTGGTGTTTTTGCCCCTTTTGATGTCTCTATTGCCCTACGCACCTCTTCCTTCTGTATTTTAGTATCCAGTGTTTGTTCTGTTGTGAGTCTAGGTAGTCTGGCCGTGTCTAGAAAGGTGTATGTCTTGTGTGTTAGAAGGGTCCGCTCTGTAGCGGTCTTCAAAATAGTTATGGAATATCTGAGCTACCTCTTCGGGGTTAGTCACAATGTTACCCGTAGAGGGGTGTTGTAGGGTCCAGATCGGTTTGCGTGATTGGCGTTATTTAGAAAGGCTGGCTAGTAGGCGGCCTGTTTTGTTGCCCCATCTATAAAATTTGTTCTTAGTTAATTGGACTTACCAGTATGAATGAGTGTGCATAAACGTGTCTAAGAGATGTTTCGCCGTTAAGAATGTTTGGTATGCGTGCGCAATTTGGGAGTTTGTGTATTCTTGCTGTGCCCTCAACATGGAGGCATGCACTTTGGCAAATTTCTTGTTCAGTTTTCTCCACCTATGGGAAACATAGCCTATGATATGCCCTTTCATTACTGCCCTGTAAACCATCTAAAATAACGCTATGTTTTCCTCATGTTCCCTATTGTCATCTATGCAATTGTTCCAGTGGAGCTTCAGGAAGTCCCGAAAGTTCTCTGACTCCACCAGATAAGTAGGGAATCTCCATATCTTTGACAATCGCTGAGAAGAGACCATCCAAAGCTCCAGTGAGACCGATGCACAGTCTTAGAGGATAATTGGATGAATTGTGGATTGGTGGTGGCGATCGAAGAGCGAGCTTGACATACGGAAACAGTCGATTCATGAGGAGTGGTGTGCATTAGAGCAGCACGTATATTACCTGCTGTTGGGGTTAAGCCATCTCCAGGGGTCACATAAATTTAGTTGATCGATCAGTTCTAGTAATGTGTAGGTGGTTGATAGTGGTTGTATGGTCGGACCCGTCCTATCCAGTGAGTTTGTACACTATTAAAGTCATCTCCGATGATTAAATGGTCTGTCAGGTATGGATGAAATAGTTGTGTGAGGTCAGAGTAAAATACTGATTGGTCAGTATTAGGGGCATATATGTTCATCAAACAGTATATCTGTAAGTCTATACTTACTCGCAGTATGAGGTATCTGCTCTGCAGATCTGCTATGGAGTCCTCTAGTACATATGGCACTCTTTCCCTAATTAGTATGGCTACCCTTGAGCTGCCGACGTGTGTGATGCTGTGTAGAATGAATCTATCCATGGTGCCCGCAGCTCGCCCCCTCACTCCTCCCTGCCTCCAGTGATGTCCGGTTTATAGTGTTTTAGACGTGTGACTACTCTTGTCTGTTTAACTGGCGTATTGAGTCCCGCTACGTTCCAAGATATAAATCATAAGGTTGTGAGTGTTTGGAGTTCATCTATTCCTATTTGGGTGGGCATGATTATGTGAGTGGTATGGAGTAAGTAACCTCTGTGTTAGTCCCATGTTTGTTGTTGTCCCTTTCAGTCCCAGCGATCTGCAGGCACAACAGAACATCGCTTAGAGGGGTCCGCATCTATGTAAAACCAATTTCCGAGGGTCAAGCAGGCCACGCTAAAACAAAAAACACCCATAGCAATTAACATTATTAGCATTACTAAACATATACGTTGCTACATCCATGTGTTTTAGAGTGCAAATATGATATCAAAGACTCCTCTCCCGTCTTGACGGACATCAGTCTCCAACATCCTCCTGGCGCATGTGTCTTCTGGCTTCTTCTGGGGTGTTAAAGATGAGAGTTCTGTTTCCCTCCTGGACACGGAGCTTTGTGGGGTACAGAAGTTGGAACCGCGTATTCCTTTTGTGCAGAACACGGCATATTTGGGGTGAACAATTTGTGTTTCTGGGAGACAGCAGCGGAGAAGTCCTGGAAGGTCCAAATCTTTGTTCCTCGGATTGACAGATCTCCTCGGCATCTGTATGCTGGCAGGATTGTTTCTTTAGTTGCCCAATGCATATAATAAGCCATGACGGGTTGTAGTCTATCTCTGCCGTTGCATTGTTCACCTCTAGGCGGTCCGATACGGTGTACTCTCTCTATCATTAAAGGGGCTGCTGGCAGGTTGAGTTGTAAAGCCAATGTTAGGTCGTTCCCCAGGTAGGCAGCGAGCAGGTTGTTGCCCACCGATTCGGGAATTCCAACAAAGCGTAAATTCTTGCAGCGATGTCTGTTTTCCAGGTCATCTATTTTTTTCTGTAGGGTTTCCATCTCTGACTGTTGCCTTTGTAGTGAGGCCTCTGAAGTTGCGATGGTTTGTTCTGTAGCTTGAGTCTTTGCCTCTAGTTCTGCAATCCTTTGGGCATTGCTGGTGATTTGTGATAGCACTGAATTGATGGATTTGTGCAGTGTTTCAAGTCTGCTGTCAGACAGGGGTAGGAGTAGTTTGCAGTTTGCCTGCGTTGTTTCCATGTTTTCAGGGTCCAGGCGTCATTCACTTTCGGCTCGATTATTACAACTCGCTGTTGATCAGCCTCCCCCGCACCAGACTCTCCCAACTCCAATCCATCCTGAATGCGGCAGCCAGGCTCATCTTCCTGTCCGGACGCTACTCGGACGCCTCTGCCCTGTGCCAGTCACTGCACTGGATGCCCTTCAAATACAGAATACAATTCAAACTCACTACCTTCATCCATGAAGCCCTCCACAGCACCACACCGCCCTACATTGACTCCTTCATCTTAATTAACCACCCAGTATGCACCCTCCGCTCGGTCAATGAAATCGGCTTAAGTGCCCCTTTATCTCAAAACTTTCATTTTCGCCTCCAAGACTTCTCCAGAGCAGCACAAGTCCTCTGGATCGCGCTACCCCAAACTATCCAAGCAATCCCTGACACACAAAACTTCAGGCGTGCTCTAAAAACGCACCTCTTCAGGGAGGCATACCATATCCCCTAAACCAAACTCCTCCGTACTCCACCTGATAACATGCTCTTTGTCCTACCGACTGCAGTAGCCATAACCAACCACCCCCTGCAGTTATACCGATTCAGCCACTATACGGCGTGACCATTGTTTATGTGTATAGCATCCCACACACTCCACCTCGCCATACCGGGCACATCTCCATCCCCATTACCTTCTGTATCCCCCCATTATCTGCAGTATGTAAGCTCGTTGGAGGACTCCACCCCTACTGTCTTCAGCTGATTACTTTATGTAACCGTGGTTTTTGTACTTTTGTCTTCCTGATATCCCCCCATCTTGGCAAGCGCTGCGGATTATATTGGCGTTATATAAAAAAAGATTATTATTAAATACAGCATGGGATCCAAGCTTATAAGTAAGGTACCAGAATGAACCTCAGTACACAGATACACTACAAAAACCAACCATAACACATAGTAGCAGAACTAAACCAGTGTGCTGCTGACAACCCTTCCTCAGATCATGAGAGAAGGGGAAACAGAACCAGGAGGATAATTAATGTAGCCACAAAGAGGGAGGTCATCTGGCCAAGCAGATCTAAGCAGGGTGCCTTCTCTACATGCTACTGGCTGGTGCCCTATGCATGGGTTACATACACTAAAACCGGCCACGTACAGATAAAGCAGCGCCAAAAAGAAAGGCTGGCACACTGCATCTGTAGTACAGACCACCCGCCCCCCTGCAGCGGCCGTATGCTAACTGCATATAGCTTACGCTGGCTTCCAAAGTGAATGGCAGTGCTGCTACACAATTAGCATAGCAGCGCTGAGTCACGGTTCAGCGTGGCTCATTAGTAGAGTAGCATGCTAAAGCACCAGGTCTTAGCGCTGCTACATCTGTATGGGGTGTCTCCTTCCAACTTCATACACTGAAACAGCAACCTGGTGAACAACTGATCGGCGGGGGTCCCAAGTGGCCAGACCCCCCCATTCAGCCATTGATGACCAATCCTGAGGATTTTCCATCAATTTTTCTGAGCTGGAAAACCTCTTTAACCCCCGCTCTGCCGTAATTACCATGAGGACAGGACTTCTTCCTGAAGTGGCCATGGCATTCTCCACTACTCTGCTGCTCCGCTTTGATTGACTGTTACAGCATGCAATCAGGAGTCTGCCATGGCTGTCAATAAGAGCAGCTTGGAGCGTGCCAAGGCACTTCAGGAAGAAGTCCTACCCTCCTGACATTTGCAGCGGATTAAACTTAAATTTCTACAGACTGGCAATACTGACTACATACACAGCGATCTGCTTTCCACCTGCTCCCTGACCCCGACAGAGAGCGGTCAGCAGTTCTGCAGTGTCAAAACCGCTGACCGCTTCCTTTTAAAATCATGCATTAGTTCATTTTTTGCTTGTTTTTACTTGCTTGTTTTCTGTATGATCTATTAATAACCACAGAACCCCCAGACTGATATTATGTATCATTACTATATTTGTTGTTGTGGTTGTTGTATTCTCCTATTTGCTTTTAGGCTCATATGGAAATTTGGTAAATGGCCCAACTAATTCCTATGCATTGAATTTGGGGATATTTTACCCGCTTTGCTTGCTTTGCCCCGAGTCCTACTATATTGACATAGAAACCATCATTATAAATAGAGCAGCCGATAACAGAAAACAGAGGATAACGTGTGATGCTAAAGTGGCGCTGGTTCAGACTAGTTGAATGATGTTAATAACAAGTACGAGGAGGGTGTAGACTAAATTTAGAATCGCATTCTGGAAAGCGCTTTATAAATGACACTCATGCAGATTCACCTCTAGCTCTACTTTATCCAACCTGTCCCTGAATATACGGCGGCAGATCCTGCAGATTCCTATTCATAAGGTTTCCGTCCGTCTTAAATAAACCTTAGAAAAAGGAAGCAAACGAAAACAGATTGATCGAGCGGTCGACTATTCCTGCGGCTACTTTGTGGTCAAGGAGAAGTTTGCAAAGTTAGGAGGATAGCATCAAACTTCTTCAGCACTTCCTTAAGGTATGCAATGATGAAGTGTTACAGATGTAGAAGAGTTTAACTTGGCAGCATGGTAGGTTGTTGTGCAGAACGCTTTCATGTCTTAGTGATTACTTTTCAATGGCTTTTGTTGTATTGAGATGATTTGCTACATCAGTCAGCATTGGGTGAAATGTTGCTACATCTGTGTATGTGTCGCTTTATACTGCATGTGTCGCTTTATACTGCATGTGTCGCTTTATACTATATGTGTCGCTTTATACTATATGTGTCGCTTTATACTGCATGTCTTACATTGTAAACTAGGAAATATCTGCATTGTGCGTGTACATTGCACTTTGGGTATCTTTCTAGGGATTTCTGCAATGTGATCTGGTTTCCACAGATAAAATGTATTTCTGCAGCCGCTATGCAGACAGATTGTATAACGTGCTGATAGTTTACAATGAATTACTATGGGACCTTTCACACGGGACGGAACTATTCTGCATCACAATGTTATCCCTACGGGCATTAATTCCGCACCTGTTAAATCTTTACTTCAAATCCGCAAGATTCTGCTGGAGAATGAAGGCCGTCCTGCAGAATTATTGTTGCGGATTTCTAACATCCAGGAGATGGAATTTTGCAATTAAAGTTGGCATAATAAAATGCAAGAAATTCCGCACAACGCATTCCATAGTTAAAAATGCAACAAAATCTGCATTGACAAAATACCCATCTGCGCCGCATCCTGCAGCCTATGCGTTATGCGTGAAAGCTCCATAATAAGAACCAAATAGAAAACATCAGGGTGAAAAATAGGAAGTGGGAGTGATTTTGTGCAAAGTCCAATTCTGCGTTTTTGCTTAATTCAAACCTGCTAGCCGTGTAAACTGAATTAGCGCAATTCCCATAACTCCTTTTGTTTTCTTTTCTTGTGAATTTTCCGCGTTACATGCCTATGTCCGCGACCCGGTATGGTGGGCGGGCTCAGACTGTCTTTTAGTATAAACTCCGCCCACCTTGGCAACAGGGTTCACGTCATCTACTGCAAATTTTCAATCTCTCCTTTCTCTCTTATAACGTGCCAGTCACTCGCGGAACGGCGCATGTGCAGATAATGTATTCCTTTTGTGGGCAGATTCGTAACTCCCATCTGCGCATGCACCGGTCTGCGAACTTCCAGCACATGCGTGTGACAGATTCCAGGGTTCACATCTGCATGGAGTGTGTATGTTCTCGAATGGCTTTCCTCTCACACTAAACAAAGATATTGATGGATTAATTGGAAATAAGATTGTGAGCCCCAAGGACTGAAGTAAATAACTATCAGAGTGGACACCCACTGGCGATATATTCTCTCTTGCGGTGCGAGAGCACGAGAAAACTCTCGCCTTGCAGCGCAAGAAAGACGCCGGTATAGGACCGGCATATCGCTAGTGTTTTCAATGCGGCCAGCGGCAGCAGTGCTAGCCCCATTGAAAATATAGGGAGAATGCCGGGGACTTCTGCCACAGCTGTGGAAGCTGTGGCAGGAGTTTCCTTTATCCCCGCGGCAGAAGTCCCCGGCATTCTATCCCATTGCTTTCAATGGGATCGGCACTGCTGCCGATCCCATTGAAAGCAATGGTTTCTGCCAAGCCCCGCGGAATGATTATCGGGGAAGGGCTTGAAATATAAGCCCTTCCCTGATAATCATCAATAAGTGTATAAAAAAATTAAAAAATGTATTACTCACCTCTCCTGCGCCCAGACGTGTCCTCCTGCTGGATCCTGGGCACTGCTATGAAGCTCTTTCAGCAGTTGGGGATTTAAAAATCCACGCCTCCTGAGAGGGCTGTGCAGATTGGCTGAGGGCTCAGCCAATAGCAGCTACTGCTTAGCTATTGGCTGAGCGCTCAGCCAATGACACTCTGCCCTTAGCTATTCATTCAAAGATCCAACCTTTTGGACATGCCCAGAGTTGTCTCTCCAGCTGTGATCTGTTATGTAAGTGTATATGCACACTCAGTCCTTCTCCATCATAGCTAATCTCGTCTGCATTGGAACAAATATTGGTTGCTCATAGGCATGTACAAGTGAAAGAGAAAGCTCTGATCTAGATGTAGAAGGGTGGAGTCATCCTACTAATATGTAGATCACCTTTCAAGCTTTCGGGTTTAGCCAGAGTTGTCCTACCACCAGGGCTCTGTCAGGTGGGTGTACATGCACATGTAGGCCTCATGCCCACGGCTGTGTTAGACTCCGCCAGCAGAGTCCGACGCGGCCCCGCCAAAAACCCCACAGTCACCTGTCCGGATGCGCCGCACAAGTCCCATCTGGCGAGCTGGCGCGCATCTGCAGTACAGCGCATGATGCGCCAGCAGTGGGCGATGATGCGTCCAGCAGTGGTGCTTAAGCACTACGGATGTACCGCTTGACGGATGGATGCTATTGACTATAAAGGAGATCGGCCGTGCGTTTTCTTTGCCGCGATTTCTTTCACGCTGCGGAATTCCGTGGTGGAATGCCACAGCATGAACATTGAGCTATTAGGTTCAATAGAACCTAATAGCTGCGGGATAGCATTGCAGATTTCCGCTGTCTGTGGACATTAGCCCTTAAGCATTCCCCATCCTGGCTCAACAGGTCTACCTGCACTGGAACGAGGATTGGTTTCTCAATGGCATGTAGAAGTGAACTAGACAGTTCTCAGCATGTGCAGAAATGTGGAGCCATCCTACTCATATGTAGATCACCTACCAAGCTCCAAAATGTTTGGTATGCCCAGAGTACTCCCGTGTCCAAAAATGTTCTTTGTACTCCTCTTAGTAGTATCAGAAAATGATGAAAAGTCTGTTTTAATTGGACTGAATAAAATCGAGAGCACCCTGAGAAGCATGCGGTCCGTGGGCAGCGGGGCCAACCAACCTACTTGTACTCAGGGCAGGTTTTAGGGGATGACAAACTGGCTAATTGCCGTAATTCCAAGTGGGCCTCCAAGTATGAGTATGAGTGCAAACAGGCTCACAAGTTGATGAAAGGAAAGGACTTACTATAGGGAACAAGCACATACAGATGTGTCCACCCATATCTTGGTCTATGGCATATATATGATATGCCCTAAAAGTTCAATAAGTATGGGTCCCACCTCTGGAATCCACAGGTATCTTGCGTTAGAGTCGCCACCACCCCTGGCAGGCAATGTGGTGGCAAGGGGGAAGTTAGGAGGATGAAAACAGGCAAGTAAGCTTTGCTATGCTGTTTTGATAACTCCCATGGAAGTCAATGGGTCATGCATACAGCCTAGCACAATGAGTCATGCTGTTTCAGTAACTCAAGAGTTGTAGAAATAGCATAGTTCGCTCTGCTACGCTGTTTGCATAATTACCATTGACTCTTATGGGAGTTTGAGAAACAGTGCTCAGCTGTTTTTGTTCTTCCAGCCACCCAGCCTATGATATGCTCCTATCGTGGCCATATTTGACCCAGATGGGAACACCCCTTAAAGAACTGCAATTGAACGCGAGTCAGGAAGGGCATATATCCCACTGACTATTATGGGAGTTCAGGATACAGTGCTCAGCTGTTTTTGTTCTTCCAGCCACCCAGCCTATGATGTGTTCCTATCGTGGCCATGTTTAACCCAGATGGAAACACCCTTTTAGAGGACTAAAACTGAATGTGACTCCCTATGGTTTCTCCTTAGGGAGAGCACAAGAAGGTGTGAGGAGACTAAAGGCATTCCATGCTCCTCTGGGAAATGTATGCAAATGAAAAATGGAACAATGCCTCTACAGCACCACCTGTTAGAAGGAAGCATTCCTGCAAGTTAATGTTAGGCCCTTTTACATGCAAAGATAATCTTTCAAATGAATGAAAGATTGAAAAATGTAGCGATCTATTTGCATAAAGTGTTAATAGCCATTAACACTTTATCATATTCAGTTGTATGTAGAAGGACCTCCATGAGTTGTTTGCAGAGCCCAGTGTGTGTTTAAACACACACCCAGCTGTGTAAACAGCTTCCAGCACATTCCATTTTTCTCCTCGCGATTAGTATAAACATGCCGTGAGGAGAACATCCTGCAGTCTTTTGAAAGATGAGCGAAATACATTCAAATGGAACGCATCTACTCAGTACGATGGATTTTAAGTCAACTAAAATCCATTGTTCGGACGAAAAGTGCACGATGCCCGCGTTTACATGTACCAATTATCGTTCATTTTTGGGTGTTTGGATGAATTTTGAGCGATAATCGTTGCGTGTAAAAGGGCCTTTAGACTTTTTAACAAGCTTTGCAACAAAGACTGAGAATATAAACCAAACCAGAAGAAAAAGATAAGCGTGTACAGACAGACTGTTTGGGGGCTTTTGCCCCTCATCGGTGTGTAGTAGGTTGCTGGCTGGGTGGGTGGGAGGCCTATAGACGTGGGTCAGGAACTTGGTTATAATCCCAGTCATTGTTACAAAGCTTGTTATAAGGTCTGACACTGACTCGCAAGAGTTCTGCCTTCCAATAGATGCTGCTGTTAGAGGCATTGTTATATCTTCCCAATTACAGACTCAAGTCTATGGCCGCCTGCACACGAGCGGAAATTCCGCTGAATTTCCGCCGCTGGAAGCCTGCATAGGATTGCGAAATATCGCGCGGAAAACAAATTGTGGCATGCTCTATTTCTTGAGCCCCGCACAAAAATGTCACTCACCCACCACTGGCTCCGGTCTGCGCATGCGCCAGCTCCGCGGCAAGCCGGCACATCAAACAGCCGGAGCCGGCGGGCGCGGGTGAGTACGCGCTGGTCCCTGCAGGTGCTCGGGTTGGTCCCACGGCGAGATTCTCGCCGCCGGATCCGACCCGCCCGTCTGCAGGCGGCCTATATCTTAACATACTAGCAAGATTAACCAGCTGCAATCCACAGCACAACCACAATAAACACATATAGGATAGACATTAGAGATGAGCGAGTAGTGCCTTATCCGAGTATCTCCCCGCTCGTCTGTAAAGATTTGGGGGCCGGCGGGGGAGAGCGGGGAGGAACGGAGGGGAGATCTCTCTCTCCCTCTCTCCCCCCTGCTCCCCGCCGCAACTCACCAGTCACCCACGCCGGCCCCCGAATCTTTAGAGACGAGCGGGGAGATACTCGACTAAGGCACTACTCGCTCGAGTAATGTGCCTTAGCGAGTATACTCGCTCATCTCTAATAGACATGCCACGACCGAGCATCATGAAATCACATTGTAGTGAAAAGCTGGTTATCTTGTGGCAAACACATATGGCCACCCAAGAGGAAAGATAAGGAAGGACACATCCATACAACATACACTTATCCTCTCCTGGGAAAGCACACAGAATATATGTGATTTGCTACGACTGCTTGGAGATCTCGTAGATGGATAAACTGCTCATATACCAGAAGCTGCCGATCACAGACCAGGCTCTAGATTATTTTATCTATTCTTATGCCCCTTTACTGCTACTTATGTAGGGTTGTCCAGATGTCAACTATTGATGGCTTACCACTTCTAGCCTCCTATTGGCTGCAGCAGTCATCTGATTTCCTGTGACATCATTTGTCAAAACAATCATCAGGATCACAGCGGGATGCAGCGCTGGATCCTGGTAGCCGTGGAGGAGTAAGTATATTTCAGTTCATGACTTTAGTATGGTCTGCCCTGTTAAAGTGGGGCTGTCAGGTTACCAGAAAACCCCTTTAAGTTGGTTTTTACCCATATTATGATTGTAGTTCTAGCAATAATGATAATCACAAGTCTAATGCCGCTGATAATGGGGACCGGATGACCAATAATATTTAACGGATTCCATCATTTTATCACAACGCAGAAAGAAGCGTCGATCACTGAAGGAAAATGAACCTCAATGAGAGAAGGTGGAACGACAACTACCTGGAGGAGATGCTGCTTCTCACCTCCCAAAATATCCCCCTGATCAAGATAGAAGATAACTACGTTATTGTCAAAGAGCTGGGCAGCGGGTCTTATGGGCACGTTCTGCTGGCGATAAACCAAACAAGAGGTATAGAAGGAGATACGACCAGGGATTTATAAAAGGACACACATGAGGGACACCCCTCTATCACAATCATATATCCTAATAGGGTGTACAGACAGGGCTTGTCCAGATGGGGCAACCCCTCCAAATCTCAGTGGCCCATAGAACAGGAAACATTGGAAATAGCTCAGAATTACAGATGATGTTTCTCTAAGGCTGGATTCAGACGACCGTATATCGGCTCGGTTTTCACGCCCAGCCGATATATGTCGTCTCTCTCTGCAGGGGGGGAGCCTGGAAGAGCCAGGAGCAGTGCTCTGCGCTCCCGCCCCCTCTCTGCCTCCTCTCCGCCCCTCTGCACTACTTGCAATGGGGGAGAGGCGGGATGGGGTGGGGCTAATTCTCCCTACTTGGCCCCGCCCCCATCACGCCTCCTTTCATTGCAAATAGTGCAGAGGGGCGGAGAGGAGGCAGAGAGGGGGGAGGATGGAAGAGCCAGGAGCAGGAACTGAGCTCCTGCCACCTCTCTGCCTCCTCTCCGCCCCTCTGCACTATTTGCAATGAAAGGAGGCGGAACGGGGCAGGACTAAATTGCGAGAATTAGCCCCGCCCCCATCCCGCTCTCCTCATTGCAAAAAGTGCAGAGGGGCAGAGAGGAGGTAGAGAGGGGGCGGGAGCTCAGTTCCTGCTCCTGGCTAATTCCATCCTCCCCCCCCCCCCCCTACGGATGAGGATGCTGTATATCGGCTGGGCGTGAAAACAGAGCCGATATACGGTCGTCTGAATCCACCCTAAGGCTAATTTCACACGGGCAAGTACGATATCGCGCTCGGGAACGTGTAATTTCCCCGTGGATGCAAAGGCATTTTTGTATCAAAAACGCCTCGCATCACTTCAGGGAAGTAGTGATCCACCGTCGTGTCTGAAAGCTGCGCCGGAGGAGTGTTTCTCATTGTTTTCAATGGGAAATTTTGCATCGCACTTGGGGGCACATGGCAAGACGTGCAATGCTTTTGCCAGCCCCGTTGTAAAATAAAAAAGCTATTTAAAGGGATTGTCCAGTTGTAAACTGTTGATAGCCTATCCTCAGTTTAGGTAATCAATAGTAAATCAGCTCAGGTGAGTCACCTGAGACCATTGCCGATTATCTGTTCTCTGGGTTAGTGAACACGTGCACTGACGCAATTTCTGCTGGAAGCATTTAGTGGCGAGGCTTGGTATTGCAGGCATTTAAATGAATGGGAACTTTGCCTGTAATACCAAACCTAGCCACTGCACTGGGAACAGAGCTGTCTGCTTCCTGCAGAAATCAGTGTAGAGCATGGGCACACACCGACCTGGTTAACAGCTACATGCAAGGGGCAGGGAACCAACCTGCACCGATCTACTATTAATGGCCTAATTAGAGGACAGGCTATTAAGAATTTACAACTATACATCCCGTTTAAAGTTCAGTTATGAATATTAGTGAAAACATTCAAAATCAATCATCGCTGGTGTGTTCCATCTAATGTAAGCTTTTACAATAGACAAATAAAAAGATCCAAAGTTAAAGGTGTAGTCCCATAAGAGACAACCCCTTTTAGGATGCAGCCTCAGGCCTCGGTCACACGGGCATTTTTTCCCGCAATTTGCGGATCACATGACGGATGCGCATCCGCAAATCGCGTGACCGGGGCCGAAAAATCAGTGCAGCGCTGTCCAGCGCATTGAATTCAATGGAGCCGGCTCCACTGAAAGCAATGGGCTGCGGGCGATCTCACGATGAATTTTCGGGAAGGGCTTAAAAATATAAGCCCTTCCCTGAAATTCATCCAGAAATGTGTAAAAAGTAAAAAAAAAATATACTCACCTTGTCCCGGCAGACGGAGTTTAGCTGCGGCCGGCTGCCAGTTCTCCTGAACTGCTCTGAGTAGTATTCAGCAGCCGGGGATTTAAAATCCCCGCCTGCTGAATGAGCTGCCTCTGATTGGTCACAGTCCTCACCAATCAGAGGCAGCTCTCACTCACCCATTCATGAATTCATGAATGGGTGAGTGCTGCCTCTGATTGGCTCAGCGCAGGGACCAATCAGGGGCAGCTCTTAGCTGTCATTCAGCTGACAGATGCCTGTTCAGAAGGCACAGGCCCCAGGGCATATACGCCAAGGCCGTAATGCCGTTGCTTCCCCTTTCCTCGCCGGCTCACCTCCTTTGTCCTTCCTTCCAGGTGTTCGCAATGGGAGTGGGCGGGACGGGAGTAGCTAAGCACCAGGCCCCTCCGCGCAGCCAGCAATTGGAGGGGGCAGGGCTTCGCTCCAGCCCCGCCCCCTCCCATAGCAAACAGCCAGAGGGGAGGAGAGAAGAGGGAGGGAGTTTAGCAGTCACGCTGCTAAACTCCCTTCCACCTCCCTTCACCGGCTGCTGTCATTGGCTCCCATAGGAGCAGCGGCCAACGTATTCTGGACGGAAAGATAGTTCCAGGACTATCTTTGCGGCCCGGCGCTATATTGTCCCGGCCAGGCGCTTTAACGCTGTGGGAATACAGCCATGTGATCTGATGCATTGCAATCCAATGCATCAGATCTTAGCATATATTGGCCGGCCGTGAAAACGGCGGCTGATATACGCTCGTGTGAAAGAGCCTATAGGCTAATAATAGTCTGATACTTCCTGTACTGTAGAGAAAACTTCTCAGCTGTCATCTTATTATCATCACAGGCAGGATTACACTGAGAGGTGACACTTATATAGACAACACAGGATCCGTGAGAACGCTGATATCCGCTATTAACCCCTAACATGCCATGATAAATGTTGATCACGACATGTAAAGAAACGCGCTCCATCTGTGATGCCATCGGCCCATCTGACGTCCATGGCATATGATTGCTAGCAATAGTGATAATGCATTGTAGTATAGACATAGCAATCATACAATCGCAGGTTCAAGTCCCCTACAGAGACATAAATAGTGTGCGAAAAAATTAAAAATTGTAAGAAAAAAAATGTAAAAATGGTGGTCCAAAAAACCTTTTTTTCCAACTTTCCTCTTTTAAAAAAAAAAAACTGCACTTTTGGGATTGCCGCACCCGAAACAGCCTCTACAATAAATTGAACACAATATTTATTTTCTATGTAAAAAAAAAACAGCCAAAATACTTATTTTGTTCATTTTGCTTCCCAAAATAATAAAATTGATCACAAAAACCGTATGTACCCCAAAGTGGTACCAATAAAAACAACATAAAATCCTAGAATGGTAGAGTTGAAGGGACCTCCAGGGTCATCGGGTCCGACCCCCTGCTCAGTGCAGGATGACTAAATCATCCCAGACAGATGTCTGTCCAGCCTTTGTTTGAACACTTCCAATGAAGGAGAACTCCCCACCTCCCGTGGAAACCTGTTCCACTCATTGATCACCCTCACTGTCTAATATCTAATATGTGTCTCCTCCTATCAACAGCTTGTTATGCAAAACACAAGCCCTCACAGAACTTCGCCTGAGAAAAAATTAAAAAGTTATGGGACTTTAAGTGCAGCAATGCAAAGAAAAATATTTTTTTTTAGGCCTTGGTCAGAGGAGCGTGCTTTATGCATGCACAAAATGAACGCTTCTAAAAGAACCAATGGGTTCCTACAGAAACGTTCATATGTGTGGAATTAGGGGTGCAAAATGCTGTGCGCCTAAGAAAGATAGAACATGCAGTATCTTCGGTGCATGACAGACAGGAGTTCCCATTGACTCCTGTGGCAGCAGGACTTAATGCAAACTCCGGCGCACAGAATAGCTTTCCTGCTGCTTACAGCGGGACATTTAAAAGGGGCGTTTCTGGCCAAAAGCACCTTTTAAACAGTCGCACTGTAAGCAGCGGGGTATTCCTCCTGCCCCCCTGCTGGGCAATCCCCCAGCAGCGGGGGGCAGTAGGGGACTCCCCCCACAGGATTTCCTGATTGCGGGGAGAGGGGGGGCGGGGTTATATGGTTTCCCTGGAGAGCGTGGGAGGAGGGGGCGTGGCTAGACTGATCACCCTCTAGCCCTGACTCCTATGGTTTACTATAGGGATTCTCTGTGAGAATCCCTATAGCCCCCCCCCCCCCCCACACACACACACTATTTCGCAACCCAACCACTAACTCTCAACTATGGGCATATCGCTCAATATTTCCCCATAGCAGGGAGATTTAGCGGAGCTATGGGGGATCTCCCCATAGCAAGGGCCAGAGAGCAGACCAATCGGGGATTAACCCTTCTCTCTGCTCCGTCTTTCCATGCTATGGGGAACCCTCACATTGCTTCGCTCACTCTCCCTGCTTTAAGGAAATCCCAAAGCCCTGCGGGGCTTTTTCTTTCTCCTCCTCGAGCAGCTGCACTTCTCTAAGCGATGCGCATATGAAACTTTCCCTATTCGCGCATTTTTGGGATATATGCGAGTAGCGCATTTTTTCAGCACACATAGGTGCACAAAAAACACGCTTGTCTGACCGAAGCCTTATTGTGCAAACGTGGAAAAACCTTAAAAAATACATCATCTCATTTATGCTGCATGAGTCACGCTGTAAAAAAACCCACAATTGGTGTTTTTTTTCTCACTGCCCTCCAAAAAAAATGTAATAAAAGTTACACAATACATTATATGCACCTAGAAATGGTACCAATAAAAACTACAGCTGCCACACAAAACCAAGCCTCATACGGCCATGATGATGGAAGCTAAAAAAGGTATCCCCCCTAAATTGTCGCTTCCTTAGGTCTAAAGTAGGCTGCGTCACTAAGGGGTTAAGCATAAGAACTTGAGAAGAATAAACCAAAAACAGACATTCTGAAATATTTTGTTTCTATTTTTAGGCAATTTAATGGCCCTGAAATTCCTGCAGAAGAACAAGACGGACCTTCACATGTTCCTCATCGAGTATTGTGTCTCACAATGGCTATCGACCCACCCCTGTATTATCGGTACTTTTGGGATCGCCTTTCAGACAGAGAGACATTACATATTTGCCCAAGAATTGGCGCACGATAATCTCTTCTCTCTTATGGAACCTCAGGTAAACCAAAATAAAGATATTACTAAATATTCTGCCGGGCCAACACTCTCAGGAATAATCGTTTTACTAGTTATATAATTGGAGAATAGTCCATGGTTAATTTTTAAGGCCCTTTTATATGGGACGAGTGTTGGTCAAACGAAGCCAGACACTCGTCCCTGTGTATCCATGCCATTACACAGGAGCGAGTATCACTGGATCGCTCACAGCGAGGCCAGCAAGAAGGTGAAGCGGACGGGGGACTCTCTCCACCCGTCTCCATTCACCGTAAGCAGCGGCCATTCAGTACTGAACAGCTGCTGTTTACACTGAAAGGCGCGTCATTTGGATTTTAAACTGCATAAAACTGAACGAATCTTGTCCAGTCGTTCCGTTTCTGCATGCTTTTACCCAGGACAATTAAGGCCAGTCACAGTTTTAATCCAACCAGGTCTCAGTTATTCCCACTATGACATAGTTTTCCTCAGACATTATTACAACCTTATTGGTCACATTTCTAGTATTAGTCAACATGCAGTTTAGAGGTTTTGGATCATTTTTTAAATATTAATTGTATCCCTAGTAGAGATGAGCGAGCGTACTCGGTTCGGGTGTTTTTGCACTCGAGCACCGCTTTTTCCGAGTAACTGACTACTCTGACGAAAAGATTCGGGGGGCGCCAGGGGTGAGCGGGGGGTTGCAGAGGGGAGTGGGGGGGTGGGAGAGAGAGACCTCCCCCCTGTTCCCCACTGCTACCCCCGACACCACCACGCCGCCCCCTGAATCTTTTCGTCTGAGTAGTGAGTTACTCGGAAAAAGCGGTGCTCGAGTGCAAAAACACCCGAACTGAGTACGTTCGCTCATCTCTAATCCCTAGCAATTCTGCTTCCAGTTCTAATTGTACTATCCCCTTTCACCGCTCCACCCCCATTTTCATTACTTAGTCCCAGTCACTGTCTACTGTAAGTTCTCCCCTATCTCTCACAGGAACGATCATTACTGGAATAGCCTGTAAAAGGACCTCAATTCCAGCTCTACCCGCATTATTCCCCTGCTTCCCCTCTTCCCCAAACAATTCACTGGCTACCTATTGCCTAATGAATTCTGCTCAGATTGTTAACAGTGGCTTGCAAGGTTGTCCACAACCTGTCCTTTTCCATTTTGAATGTATTAGGTTTTTTGTTTGTTTGTTTGTTTTAATGGAACAGGCAGCAGAAAAGAATTCAGATAGAAACAAATGGAAACCATAGTTTTTTTTGCCCCCCTTAGTGACAAAGCCTGTTTGCGCCTTAATGACCAGGCCAAACTTTAGAAAACTAACATGTGTCACTTTAACATAGAATAACACTGTAAAGGTTTTGCATATCGAAGTGATTCTGACATGTTTTTTCGCCACATATTGTACTTCATTTAGGTGGTGAAAATAGAGCAATAGAATTTATGTATATTTATTAAAATTGCCAAAACTGGGAAAATTTTGAAAAAAAATTTAATTTTGCCACATTTTTAACTGCAATATCTCAAATATGTGTCAACATACTTAAACATTTTTGAAACTATATATATTTCCATCTGTTTACTTTATTCTGGAAGCACATTGGAAAAACTTTAGTTTTTTAAAAACTATTTAGGAGACTACAAATTTAACATTGTTAAAATTTTGAAGAACACTTTGTTTTCCTGCCCCAAGTCAAGATTGCAAAGGCTCATAGGCGTCAGAATGATAGCTACCCCCACAAATAACCCTATTTAAAAACATATACCTCTTAATATATTCACTGGAAGGTGTCATGCGTATTTTAGCCCCACAGGTTTTTTTCAAGAGTAATTGAATTTAGAGGAGAAAAAAATAAACATTTCATATTTTTGCAAATCTAGCATTTTAAAGACAGTTTTTTTCTGTAGTGCACATGACAATGAGGACTTGCACCCCAAGATGGATCCCCGTTTGTCCTGTGTTCAGAAATATACCTGTTGTGGCCCCATTCGGCTCACTAGACACATAGCCCGGCCTGCAATGGAGGGAACACCGACTGGAATTCAGGGCACAACTGAATACATTGCAGGCCCCATTGCTCACTTGTAGAGCCATCAAGCTGCCACAAAACAATAGAACACCCCCCACAAGTGACCCCATTTTGAAATCTAGACCCCTCAGCCCATTTATCTAGGTGTATACTGAGCATTTTAACCACGCCGCTTTTTGCAAAAAGTATTATAAGGCATGTAAAAAAATAATACAATGTAATTTTTTTTATAAATATCACCTTCATGACAGTTTCCTTTGTTTCAAGCAGGGAATATCGGGGAGACTCACACCAAATTAAATAGCACTTGTTCTTCTGTTTCTATTGTAGCCCCAATCTACTTATAGAACACAGGGCTAGGCCTATAAAGGAGGGGGCACTCATTGGATTTCAGGGCACAATTGAATGAATTCCTTTTTGGCATTCCCTAAATCTTAGATAAAAGTAATAAAGACTGTGTGGTACGTCTCAAAAGAGGGGTAATTACAGAGGTCTGATTGGGATGGGCACATGGGGCAATAAAAACGGGTATCCCTTCTCCTCCTATGCTTGCTGCAAACTCGACACTTTTTTGGAGGGTATTTCGTAACCTCAGTGGCTGGCATGGGTTAAAAAGTGGTGCTCTGTGAGGTTTCGTAAACTGGCTGAGGTGCGGCGGTCTCACACAGAAGGCGCTCAACAAGCTTCTCCTGAAACTGCAGGAAGGCGAGCGTTCGCGGGGGTTCTCGTAAATTACGTATTACAGGTAGCGGTCTGAATAACGCCGGGCTCACCCGGCCCGATGTGGAATCCGCTTGCGGATCCCAGCTGTGAGCCGGCCGTGTCGCTGTGTAGGGCCGCGTAATGTACTGCGCATAACGCCGTACTCACACAGGCGGTCACGCGCAGTACACCTTCTTTTGATTGTTTATTTACATTTCCCGCCATGTCACTTAGCGATGATGCCCACCCGTACAATGTAATTGCATACAGGCTGCAGATATATCCACAACCATGGAGCACAATGGGCTTTATGTCGCGGATATCTGCGGTAAAATAGAACATGCAGCATTCTGTTTTCTTCGATTATGTATTTCCAACTCGCTAATGAGAGTGGAATTGTGTAATCCAATGCATTTGATTGATCCGCTTATTACTGATCAAACGCATGCAGTATCCACAATTTCTATCCGGTTGTGTGAGACCGGCCTTAGTAGATTGCTACCTTTTTATCATGTGACCGGGGACCGCTCATCAAGGACATTGGACACTGCTCCAGGCTGTCGGCTATCTTTGGTAGCCAGGAGTAAGATTTTAAAATTCTTGGTCCCTCCCCGGCTTCTGCACATGTCTGCCATTTTGCCAGCAGACGCATGCATAGAAGGTCCATGTAGGATGATCACGTCGGGGTTCAAATGTGGAGGCCTTCGATAAGAAGTTTGGATAACGGTGATCACGTGGCTGGGGACCACATACCACGGCCCCCAGTTATATATTCTTGCTCTTTGCTAGCCGGGAGCAGGGTGATCTTTAATTTCCCAGGCTCTCCAACCTTCTGCGTATGCGCCTGACATTACACCTCTGGCACGCATGCGCAAAAGCCGGTGGTAGGTCCTTTCAGGACCAGATTGCCGTGGGATGTCACAGAGGCCGGAGGTTGTGTGATCAGGGGTTGCACACCACAGCCCGTGGTGACAGCTCCCCGCTACTTCCGGCAGCTGATTGCAGGGAGCTGTCACACGCACAGACCCCTGGGCTTTACTCTACAGGGACGGCGTGTTTTCACTGCCCTACAGATTAAAGCCCAGACACCCAAGCCATCGAAACACATATGGATGGTTACTAAGTTTAAAAAGAAAACAATAACTTTCTATCAGTTTCCTTTTGCTTCCGTTTACATCTGTTTTAAACTGATGCTTATGCTTTCGTCTTTCTATCCTTCTACGTATGCTCATTTTAAAACATCTGTAAAGCAAACATCAAAAACGAAACCCATCAGAAGGCTTACTGTTCTGTTCCATCACTAGAGATGAGCGAGCGTACTCGTTTAGGGCGAATTCACAATAGAGCACCTTTTTTCGAGTAACTGACTACTCGGGCGAAAAGATTCAGGGGGCGGCGTGGGGGGGGGGGAGGGTTGCAGTGGGGAACAGGGGGGAGCTCTCTCTCCCCCCCCCCTATTCCCCTCTGCAACTCCCCGCTCACCCCCGGCGCCCCCCGAATCTTTTCGCCTGAGTAGTCAGTTACTCGAAAAAAGCGGTGCTCGATTGCGAAATCGCCCTAAACAAGTACGTTCACTCATCTCTATTCGTCACCCATTGACTAAAATGTTAAAAAGAATGGATCCATTTGATTCCTATTTTTTAAACAGAAATAATCATGCCCACTACTGCGCTATTGTTTCCGTAAAAAAAACAACTCCAAATCAAATGAAATGGAAGTGAATAGAGCAAAACTGAAGCTCAGAAAATTCCAAGGAATTAAAGAGCTACTCCGTCGAAAAAACATTTTTCCATCCCTGTCCCCCTCACCCGATTGCCTGTCATAATCTGGAGGTTTCCTCTGTGTATTGCAGCCACTTCCATGCAGTGCAGCCCCAATCTCTGATGTTGATCAACCACCATCTCGAGAGTGAGGTTTTTACTTTCAAAACAATCCCATGATGCATCAGCACACCATCAACTGAGGCTATACCATTTCTGCCTGCTGAGGGTACAGTTTAATTATCATGGCCTTCTATATTCACCTGAATAAGCTGCAAGCCATAAGTGTACAGTCATGAGGATGAGCTGTGATATCCTCTATTATACCTGTGTGACAAGAGCTGTGTGATCATCAGCAATAACTGTGACAGGAGTGCCTGTCACAAACTGAGAAATTGACTAGAAGCTGAATCCATAACCTTAACTGGTCAGAACTAGAGATGAGCGAGCATACTCGGTTCGGGTGTTTTTGCACTCGAGCACCGCTTTTTCCGAGGACTGGACTACTCGGACGAAAAGATTCAGGGGGCGCCGGGGGTGAGTGGAGGGTTGCAGAGGGGAGTGGGGGGAGAGAGCTCCCCCCTGTTCCCCACTGCTCCGAGTAGTCAGTTACTCGGAAAAAGCGGTGCTTGGGTGCAAAAACACCCAAACCGAGTACACTCGCTCATCTCTAGTCAGAACTGAGATCACATGACCATCTGAGGAAAAATGGTTGGGAGATTCAGACATAAATAGCTCACAAAGGTAACACTAACTCACGTTTATATACTGGGGGATAGCTACATCATGAATGAAAAAAAACAAACATTTGTGGCCCTCTAATGGGACGAGAAACTGAACTGCTTTTTTTCTTGAAGTTTTGCAACTCGTCTGACGGAAATCAAAAACAGTGATGTGAACAAGCCCTTATTGTGCATGAGTGTAATCGTTCCTACTGTTCTATTTGCCAGGTCTTTAGTATCACTGTACTTAAGTGACTGCTTTCCACGTAACTTATTCTAATTTTTCGTCATTTGTAGGTTGGATTACCAGAAAACACAGTTAAGCGGTGCGCCATCCAACTGTCCAGCGCTCTAGAGTACATGCACAAGAAAGGCCTCGTCCATCGGGACATAAAGCCTGAAAACATTCTCATCTTTGACCGAGAATGTCGTAAGGTCAAACTGACGGACTTTGGTCTCTCATGCAGAGCCGGAACATACGTTGAATCAATGCCTGAACATTTGCCATACACGGCCCCAGAGATGTGCAGTCTGGCAACATCAGATAAGCTGAATGTGCAAGGCAGTTTGGATATCTGGGGCTTTGGGGTTCTCCTCTTTTGTATTCTAACAGGTTACTTCCCGTGGGTCGCGGCCGTCTCAGCTGATAAAAATTTTGTTCAATATACTAAATGGCATAAAAGCAGCAAAATATTTCGGCTTCCAAATCAATGGAATACTTTCAGCACGGATGCCCTGGAAATGCTCAAAAAACTGCTCGTACCAGACCCAAGCAAGAGATGTGCCTCAACGGAAGTCATAAATTATGTCAAATCGCCTTGGAAAATGATCTGTACTAAAACTAACAAATACAAAAAGACGTTATATTAAAGGAAGGACATTCAATATGGTAGACCTTCATTCTGACCTCCCTATGGGCCTGTACGTTCGGTTCAACGGAACTTTAGGGAATGGCATTTGGAAAATGGGCAATTAAGCATGTATACATTGCGCCTATCAGAAGGAGGCCTCATTTATGGTTCATTTACAGTTCCTTGTGAAAGTATTCACACCCTTGGTGCTTTTCCTGATTTACTGCATGATGACTTGAATTTTAATGGCTTCTGTGGGAATTTGTACCATTTATTTTATACAACTTGCTGACTACTTTGAGGCTGAAAAATATAATTTTACACTTCTACTGTAAAACAATAATTAAGCCTAAAAAAATTTTTTTTTAATGTGCGTAAGTATCCATTCCCTGAAAGTCAATAATTTGGGGTGTTGCCACCTTTTACCCCAATTACAAATGCAAGTCCCTCTGAGTTTCTATCAGCATAGCACATCTACACACTGGGATTTTTGCCTATTCTTCCAGGCAAAAGTACTCCTTCAGGTTGGATGGTTGGGTTGGTGTCCAGCAGTTTTCAAGTCCTGCCACAGATTCTCCATTGGACTGAGGTGTGGGCTGAGGCCATTCCAAGACATTTCCATGTTTCCCCTTAGGCCCCTCCAGTCTAGAGTTAGGAGTATGTCTAGGGTCGTTGTCCTGCTGGAAGGTGAACCTCCGTCCCGGTCTCACATCTCTGGCAGACTAAAGGTTTTCCTCTAGAACTTCCCTGTATTTACTGCCGTCCATCTTTCCTTCACTCCTGACCAGCTCTCCTTCCCCTCATGATGCTGCCACCACCAAGCATCTCTTTGGGAATGCTGTTCTTGGGGTGATGGTAAATGTTGGATTTGCACCTCACATTGTGTTTCCCATGATGGTCAAAATGTTCAATTTTCATCTCATCTGAGCAGAGCACCCTCTTGCATGTGTCGGGGAGTTGGCCACATGCTCTTTGGCAAACTCCAAACATGTTTTCTTATGTTTTTCTTTAAGCAATGGCTTTTTTTCTGACCGCTCCTCCACAAAGTCCCACTCTATGAAGTACATGGCTTATAGTGGTCCTATGGATAGATACTTGCATCTCCTCTGTAGTCTATGGCTTATAGTGGTCCTATGGACAGATACTTCCATCTCCACTGCATAGTCTATGGCCTATAGTAGTCCTATGGACAGACACTTCCATTGTATTGTCTATGGCTTATAGTGTCCTATGGACAGATACTTCCATCTCCACTGTATAGTCTATGGCCTACAGTGGTCCTATGGACAGACACTTCTACTGTATGGTCTATGGCTTATAGTGTCCTATGGACAGATACTTCCATCTCCACTGTATATTGCAGTGTTTCCCAACTCCGGTCCTCAAGGCACCTCAACAGGTCATGTTTTCAGGATATCCTATAGTAAGGAGACCTGTGGCAATGTCTGAGACATTCACAATAATTACATCACCTGTGCAGGAAATCCTGAAAACATGACCTGTTGGGGTGCCTTGAGGACCGGAGTTGGGAAACACTGGTATATTCTATGGCTTATAGTGGTCCTATAGACAGATACTTTCATCTAAACTGCATAGTCTATGGCTTATAGTGTCCTATGGACAGATACTTCCATCTCCATTGTGAAGTTGTGGTGCTCCTTCAGAGTTATCGTTGGTGTCTCTGTTGTTCCTTGCCCACTCTGTGGGTTTTGGTGGCTCCTTCTCTTGTCAGGTTTGGAGTTGCGCCATATGCTTTTCATGTTGGTATAATGAATAGGATGGTGCACCAGGGCAGGTTCCTGATCTATACATCTCCACAACTTTGTCTCTGACCTGTTTGGAGAGCTGCTTGGTCTACATGTTGCCGACTGATGGGCCTTTTAAAAACAACTGTATTTATACTGACGTGACATTTGAATTGCACACAGGGAGACCTTATTCAACTAATTATATAAAAATCTAAATTAAAAACCATTTAAAGGAGATGTCCCGAGGCAGCAAGTGGGTCTATACACTTCTGTATGGCCATAATAATGCACTTTGTAATGTACATTGTGCATTAATTATGAGCCATACAGAAGTTATAAAAAGTTTTATACTTACCTGCTCCGTTGCTGGCGTCCTCGTCTCCATGGTGCCGACTAATTTTCGCCCTCCGATGGCCAAATTAGCCGCGCTTGCGCAGTCCGGGTCTTCTCCTCTTCTCTATGGGGCTCCGTGTAGCTCCGCCCCGTCACGTGCCGATTCCAGCCAATCAGGAGGCTGGAATCGGCAATGGACCGCACAGAAGCCCTGCGGTCCATGAAGACAGAGGATCCCGGCGGCCATCTTCAGCAGGTGAGTATGAAGACGCCGGACCGCCGGGATTCAGGTAAGCGCTGTGCGGGTGGTTTTTTTAACCCCTGCATCGGGGTTGTCTCGCGCCGAACGGGGGGGGGGGTTTAAAAAAAAAAAACCCGTTTCGGCGCGGGACATCTCCTTTAAAGTCCAGATTGTAGTGCAACAAAACATGAAAAACTCGGGCTCGTGAATACTTTCACAAGGTGCTGTACGTGCATGAAATTTACCAAATACACCAATTAATAATCTTTATTCCAGTCCTATAGAATGAATAAAATCTGCAGTGGCGAACATCGTGAAGCTTGATCGTATCCTGAAGCCATGGCTGCTTATTTGGAATCAAGCTCAAAAAAGGACCGGTGATATGAAAAGTTCTCATCCATGTTAAACATCAGCTGGATGCATTGCTGGTAGAATTACCAACTGATCGTAAATTCTTGGACAGTCCTTACGAATGAAAGACTTTTTTCTGTGTGTATAACAAAAATGTGATGCTCCATGATTTAGTCCCCAAAGCTGGAGGTAACAGTAAATGTTAGCAATGTCTTCACTTGAGGCGTTATGGTTTCTCCTTGTGGAGAGCATGACGTTGCTGGAGGTTGTCTTATGAGCCATGGAATGCTCCCTGGGAAATAGGGTATGCAAATAAGGTCTCATTCAGGAGGAAGAACAAGATGGCTCTGTAGGACCATTTGAAGTTGCTATCTAACCGATTTCCTTCTGGATGAGAACCTATTCGTATAGTATTTACTGTAGACATGTATCATTTATACTCTTTATAATTTATTATGGTTTTCTAATGTGTCCATAAAAATGCTGACTGCCTGTGATTTTGAGATGTTAGGGCCGATCCACGTGGTCTTCTGCACCACCCATATAACGTATGGAGTTCATAAGTGTGCCCCGCCTAGACCGTGGGTCTCCGGACCCAAACTCAAAGCATTATAGGTGAGTATGATGCTCTGAGTTTAAGTCCAGGAACTCACAGTTAGGCCACAGTGTGGACAGGCCCTTAAAAAATCTGGTTGACAACCCTGATAGTCATAAATAAATGACATGTTCTAACACAATGGGTCTTTTAGTTAAATGCCCTTGTTGCTTATAGAATCTATTCAGAGCTCAGCTTTCACTCCTTAAAGGAGTTGCCCAGTTACTGGACAACATTCTGCCTATAACATCAACTCTGTTAAGCTAACAAGAGGAGCCGTACTTACCCCTCTCCTCTGCCACGGGATCTAGCACTGTCGCCCCGCTGCCCGTCCGGTGTTTGTTGTGAAAGATGATGCCCCAGCAAGTCACTCGACTGGTGCAGGCAATCAGAGATTGCAGTATCACCATCCATTGTTCTGGCATCAGTGCTCACATCCTGAGTGACATCATCAGTAGTTTAGAATGGTGAAGCTGCAGCAGTTGGGTGGCTCCCTGTGACATCATCTTCCACAACAAATACTGGGAGGATAGCAGGGCTATAGTGCTGGATCCCCACAGCACAGGAGGGGTAATACTGCTCTTTTTTTTGTTTTACCAGTGTTGAGGGCATAGGGGCAACGTTGCCCAATAACCAGATAACCTTTAAAACGTTGTGAAAAAAAAAGTTGCATTGTGATAGCACTTGGGCAACAAGGCCAAGTCTTAAAGGGGTTGTCCCGCGGCAGCAAGTGGGTCTATACACTTCTGTATGGCCATATTAATGCACTTTGTAATGTACATTGTGCATTAATTATGAGCCATACAGAAGTTATAAAAAGTTTTATACTTACCTGCTCCGTTGCTAGCGTCCTCGTTCCCATGGAGCCGACTAATTTTCGCCCTCCGATGGCCAAATTAGCCGCGCTTGCGCAGTCCAGGTCTTCTCCTGTTCTCTATGGGGCTCCGTGTAGCTCCGCCCCGTCACGTGCCGATTCCAGCCAATCAGGAGGCTGGAATCGGCAATGGACCGCACAGAAGAGCTGCGGTCCACGGAGGAAGAGGATCCCGGCGGCCATCTTCACCGGTAAGTATAGAAGTCACTGGAGCGCGGGGATTAAGGTAAGCGCTCCGGTAAGCTTTCTTTAGGTCCCTGCATCGGGGTTGTCTCGCGCCGAACGGGGGGGGGGGGGGGGTGTTGAAAAAAAAAAAACCCCGTTTCGGCGCGGGACAACCCCTTTAATACTTCGTTTTTTTTGTTTTTATGTTGTGGAAGTCGCTCTGCACTGAAGACATAACAGAAGATTCGCCAGATTGCATCAAATGGTGGAGTAGAAGGCATTTATTATGTGTTTTTATCTTTTTTTAAGCTCCTAGTAAATACGGTTGTCTACAGTTCGGCTGATAACCCAAGTGGCATTAAATTCACTGGAGCACTTATGCCTTTTTGGTACGTTTGCTTATTTTGCACCTTTTATACTGAATCTTATAATAAGGCTTCTTAAAACCCTGACATACAGGCTCTTTGTGTCTTAGAAAAACTTTTAAATGGTTTTTGTAATTTTGTATAGAAATGTATCAAATTGAGAAATGCTTTTTTCTATTTTAAAGGCTCAAGAAATCTGGTTTTCTTGGCTGTACGCTTTAGAGATCAACTGTAATAAATGACAAATCTGATCACAAGCGGTCTGCAGGTCTGATCATTATAGCTGCAGCACTCAGTGATGATTGGCTTATGCTCGTCATTTCATAAAGAATTCATAATGGATTCAATGGGTTGTGAGCTGCTCAGGGTTGTACATAAGCGTGATCCCTTTATCAGATCCCCGGCCCTCTCACGATTG